>NC_139624.1:62601583-62844083 GCF_964638095.1 Poromitra crassiceps
TCAGAATTCCTCAGTCTCATCCTCTCTGTGTGTAAGTGAAATAAAGGAGGAGACATCACTCTCGTTATAGCGTATCTGTAATGTAACAGTGAAACTACATCAATACAACCGTTCTTCTACATTCTCTAATTGTTAACTTCTTGTAAATTAAATGATGCCAATGCTGAATACTGCCCTCTCAGGACCCCTGATGGTCCCTGGACCTCACTTTGAGAACCACCGAACTAGTTCTTAAGTATTCATCTAAAATGGCACAAATTGTGTTGGAAAACCAGTCCATTTTTCCTCCACCCCCACCTCCCTGCATGGGCTAAGCCCCAAATGTCTGCTGACCCTAGAGATGCCCCTGATGACAGCCCTTTGTACTGACCTCTGGTGGTCTTTTTTGATATTGCGGGGGGGGCTCCCCTCTCCCCTCTCTGTTCTCTCCCTCTCTATCTATTCTGTCTCTCTGTCCCTCTCATCTATCTCTCCTCCCTGTTGTTTCTCTCGCTCTGTTCTCCCACTGTTCTCTCTCCCTCTCCCTCTCATCCCTCTCTTCATCCCTCTGTTTGCCCAACCCCCCACCCCAAAAAATATATTATGTTCTGGTTTTCCAACACAATTTGTGCCATTTTATATGAATACTGAAGAACTAGATAGGTGGTTCTCAAAGCGAGGTCCAGGGACCATCAGGGGTCCTGAGAGGGCATTATTCAGCATTGGCATAATTTCATTTACAAGAAGTTAACGATTAGAGAAAGTAGTAGGTGTAGGTTATATATTTCATTAGTTTTGGTATTGAATAATATGGCTTCCCAACCATAACTTCCCTGATCTTTTCATTGAAGTCTAACTATCCTGACCATATTAATCACTTTGTCTTACTCTCATTGTGAATGTCTTTTTCAGCAGTACTGCAGCTCTTCTGTAATTTTCCCAGACCATCCTTGGCATCACTGCAGTGAGCACCATCAACAAGGTACAGTGGCACTCTTCATTTCTCCCTTACATAAGTTCTTAGACCTGATGAATATATAAGCACATGTCACATTACGCTTTTGTTTGTAAACAAACTAATTTATATTGTTTTGATCCTCCCAGAAATCAACCAGTTGCCACCAACAACCTACCATAGAAGCTGATGGTCATAGTGTTGACTTAGACCAATCTGGGAACCCAAATAGACTCTGGAACAGCCATACCTTTTTTAGGCTTCCTATACAACACACATCTTCCACCCAGAACATTCACCTCTACACAGTGCCACTCTGTTGTTATTCTGGTCCTCAATACTATTTAATATATTAGAATTTGCATGTTTAGCATTCAAAATAAAAGCAACACAATGGATGTTTTTTATAAGGCACCACTGCATGGAAGTGGACATCCCAAGCAGAAGATCTACCTGTACAGGAAGCCTAAAAAAAGATACAGATGTTCCACTCTATGTGCCAAAATAGACTAAGTTCCCAGATTGGACATGGTCTCATTACCACATTAGCAAAGTGGGCAAGTGTCCAGAGAGCCCTAAACCAATGAGGACCATTAACCATTGACGGCACTCTTTTGGTACTGCCCCCTGGTGGCAGTTTTCTGGACAGAAACTGAGATGATTGTATTGTCTATGTAATATATATTTGGCTATATATGTATAAATTAAGAGACTATAAGTCCTATATCTACATGTACTGCTTCAGCTCAAAATGTACCAAAGAACATAATGTGTAAAATAATTGTTGTAAAATTCAAATGATGTAAAAACAAAGCATGTCCTCCGAAGTGGGGGGGTGGTGGAAGGGTTAATAAAAATAAGAAAATAGGCCCTTTGCTGATTATTTTTTAATTGTTTAGATGCTGTTTTATCCAATTAAATTGTGTACTATCACTCATAAGCATTGAATGAGAACTCATCCAGAAGTCAAACTTTATCACTAACAAGTTCATCAATTACTTTTCTTTAAAAGAGGCTATTGTGCTGTACATGGTGTTTATAGAGCTAAATAGACCCGAGATAGCATGTTATTTAAGGGTCAAAATAATGTATACTATTTCAAAGTAATATGCTGTATGTTTGTGAGTTGCCCCATACTGTTGGGTGATCAAACATATTTGTATGTGGAGGCCACTAGAGGCTTGTGACAAATATCCATGTCCATGGACTGTGGTCATAATAATACATCTGACTGTTTGCTAATGTGTGATTTATCTTCATGGGTGAGTATTGACATAAACCATTCTTTACAGTTGTGTTAACTACCCTCTACAATATTACAATTCAGTTTATTACACGTTTTTGTCCTTGAATTAGCAGCAAAGACACCCCTATCCACGTCATCCTGGCTCTCCATGAGATAAGAGACTTCCAGTCCAGCTCTTCCCCAACAATACTCCTCATTACTAACTTCTTCCCAACTGCCATCAGCCTCATCAAGAACAGAAGACTGAAAAGCCCATGCTACTAAGGACTCTACCACAACCTCCCCCCAAATATCCCCCAAGCACAGCTAGTTCACCAACAAGCATTATCTTAACATTATCTTCGCCCCATACCATACACCAATTTAAGACTACAACCACCACTGTGATCTGTGGGACCGTTTTGATATTTTCAATGCATGTAACTATTTTAATAAAAGATATAACCCTACCTGTTCATGACTTTTCTTAAATATTTTCCCTGACAAAACCATTCACATGTACTACAGACCATGTATAGAAATACAATTTTATGAGAAAATATCAATTTTGGTTAAACAGACCTAAGATGACAGTAATTTCTTGTCAACATAACTTATACAATTTCAAAGTAATATTCTGTCTAGTTGTCAGTTGTCCCATGCTGCTGTTGGACCAAATTATTTGCATCTGTAGGCCAGTATGGGGCCTTGTGGAACACACATTTATGTCTATGAACCATAGTCATGATAATCCTGTTATATGTAATCTATTCTCATTAGTCAGTGTTGACTAATGTGTGGTAATGTGGTTAGTTTGGTCTGTATAATTAAGAAGTTTCTGCCAAACAAAATGTCTATCATCTGACCAACCTGAGGCTTAATTAAGGCGGGATCTACAAATGTTATTCAATGTTTTTTCAACTGTGAATCACACAGTGCATATGAGCCTCCCACTCCATGTCCTGCAAAAGAAAAATGCATGTGTGGACACAGTTGAAGATCAATGTGATGACACAGGCAACAAAAAGTTAAGGATGAGCAGTATAACATCTGCAATTTTTGTTTATATACTTAACTTAATGTGCATTTGCCTATATATGTGTATATTAAGAAAAACTGTGCTGTATCTACATCTGTATGATATATGATATTTTCATTTATATTGCGCCCCTCAACCAACTTTTACATTGGTCCAAGGCACAGCCTGGGGGAAATAAGAAATTAAAATAAATGAATAGACAGGACAATGGAGACAGGGAACCAGGCAGACGGACAGACAGAGAACATACTCATAAGCCCCACAGCAGCCAAACTCATAGATTTGTACTACATTCAGATATATGTATATTTTATAGACCATTGTAAAAACAAAACTATAAGATTTGCTAATTGTAACCTAGTTACTACTTGTAATCCTGCAGTGCAATAAACGGCACTATTAACCAATCAAAGTTTGGACTGTGGTCAGGCTCCATGTGTACACCAGATGCTGTGACACAATCACAATCACAATTAACAGAACTGTCAACCAATCAAAACTAGACCTGTGGTCTAGTCTATACCTGCACCAGATGTTGTAAATCACAATTAACACTACTGTCAACCAATCAGAGTGGAGTCTGTGGCCAGGCTCAGTATATATCTACACCAGATAAAATCAATCATTCTAGTCAGGAAAAAGACAAAGTTGCTACAGGTTGGTAGAAGAAATGCTTTTTTTAATATCCAATTTAAGCTTACAATCTTTACACATGAGGTGTAATAGTTTGTGCTATTATTGCTGACTTGTAAATGTCAAACCAATTAAGACAGTGTTCACATGCTAACTTATTAGCCAGTAACCAATAGGCCACTAGATGTTTGGTTTCCATTGAATTGAAGAAAAGTTTACACTACCTTAAAATGTTTCATTATGCCAATTCTGTTTACTTTAAAGAGACAGTGTGAATATGTTCACACCTACACTGTGTGTATTCTTATCCCTGTGTGTTTAATTCCAACTAATTAAAAGTAAAAAAAAAAAAGTTCTGTCTTATATGCTTATGCAGGCCAAGTACTACAACTAGTGCTTTCAGTCATCCAGTAACAAATAATGATGTTGCCTTTTACCTCCATTTCAGAAAATGGCATCGCCAGCAAAACAAGCGAAATTCCAAGTCCAAGGATATGTACACGAACTGACAGAAATCAAACACTTCACCAGAGATCACTCCAAAACATACTTCAATGCCGTTATTCAAGAATCCACACAATTCACTAAACTAGTCTCCTTCAACACCCACCTGCACACCGCCTTCAAAACCGCACAAGATAAGAAGTAAATATTTTACATTCCTAGCTTATACACCTGCAACAATTTTAATTTCCTTCTTCTCTGTATTGCTTTACCCCGTCTACATTTTACATCATCTATCTACCCTTTAAACAACCAGCCATTTTTTGTAACCATTAACTTGTGTTACTGCTTTCCTACAACCAGACTACTGTCTGCCACTCAATGCATTTACCCATCCAGACAGTGACTCATCACAACTGCTTATTCTCATCATGCCTGTACTTTTGTCTCTAGAAACCCAATCCAACTGGACAACATTCTATACGCAGCACCATGGAACAACAAACCACCGGACATAAAACTCACATATTACTCACAAATCTCACACCTAAAAACTCTCACCTTCATGTACGACTCATCATTCTCTTCACAAGCCACCACTACAGACATCGCCACCATTTTGGATGATGGACGCCACTTCCAAAAAGTAAGTCTACTGTCCTTTCTTGCAACCTATGCCACAGCATTGACATTAGATAAAACATACAATATCATGCAAAAACACTAATTGCACCTACTGAACATTGGCCATAATCTCTTTGAATCTTTACATTTGAATTGCATAACTCCAAATTTTCTAAAGTCAACTTGTATGCAAATGGGGTCATGTCAATGTGAACTACTTGTTATAAAAGCTAAACATACTACTTCCTATGACTAATTTGTCTGTTTATGCCATGCTCTTCCACAGATCAACATCACAGGCAAAATTCTCCATCAAAAAACCCCCACAACACAAATGACAACCTCAGCCGGCACCCTCATGGACAAAACAACATTCCTCCTCACCGACCCAACTGGAACCATTGATCTGGCTGTGTGGGGGGACTGGAAACCCAACATTGACAACTGGTACAACCTGACCAACCTATCTATACATACATACAAACAGAAAAAATATCTCACTACCACCCCAACCACAATATCAACAACCACCACTGCACTTACATCATACATACAACCACCACCACCCACCACTCAAACCATCTATGGTGAAGTCGCTTCTGCCACAGTCACAAACAAATACTTCTGTTTTTGTTTGGCACCCATCCCCACTATAAACCTGGACTCACTCACATACAAATGTGAGAAATGCAAACAAAGACGCAAAACAGAAAAACTTACCTGCAAAACACATATTCGATTTTCACTGTCCATCAATAACCAGGAAACAGCATACACGATCCCACTTGCAATCATCACACCACTACTTAAAAAATCACCAAGACAAATGACTACAGACGAAATAGAGGAAGCCATACTCATGCTCAATCACATCAAACTGGACATAATGGACGATCAAATCATAGCCATGACTCAGACTGACCCCCCTGACTCAGACTGACCCCCCTGCCCCCGACTCCGTATAGATCATGACTCAGACTCTGACTCTAAGACTTGTCCCCTCACACAGCCCAGCACCTCCAACCCAGCCAAAGACAAGATCAAAATTGATTAATACTTTTCTTTTTACTTTTTCATTTCATACTAACTTATTATTTACAATAAAATCTTATTGTTTGAATCATATCTGCCTCTTTTGCTGTCTTTTGTCCCAGTTTTGTATGCATTATATCCTAACTCCTTTAGTCAACCTTAAGCTTACACTTTTATTGCCAACTTGTAGATGTCCACTGTGCCCAAGCTTACCTTTTTAAAACATCTGAATAACAGACAAGTAACTTGTTAACTGATAACCTATTAAGCCACTAACAGTTTGACTTAAAGGGTGATTTACACAACCTGAATATTAATCTTGTTATACCTGTGATGTCCTGGGACACTCTGGAGGCCCAATAGGGCCAATCATTCAATCAAGCACTGCAACTCTCCACAGCTGCATAATCACCACACCAGGGGTGGAGGCAGCATTAGGGTAGGTCTGGCTTGCTTGTCTCATAGACAGAAGGAGACGCTCACCTGTCTGGTTGCACGTCGTGTCTCTCCCACACAAGGCACGACAGCAGGGCCGTAGCCAGGGTTCCGAAATAGGGGAGGTCCAGCAAGGGGAGGCGGATTCGGCGGCGCCCATTAGGGCGCCGCCGAAAAAAAATTGAGTTTTTCCCCCCCCCTTTTTAAGCCATATTTAGAGTAATATATCATTTTAAATCAACATTAGGATTATACTGTTGTGATGTCATTATTCAGTATATTCTCTTTCATGTCACCACCTGCTCAGCTCTCCTGTCAACATAATTGTAACTAACAAACACAAACTGTTTTAGCCAAATTCATATCAAAATGACACCTACAAACACAGGTACACAACCCAAGCCGTACACAACACACAAAGTCATCATCGATAATAAAAAAAACATACAGAGGGACATTTATTTATTCCTGATAGGAACGATTGAAAAATAAAATAAAATATATTATGTTGTTTTTAACTTTACACCACCTCTTTTTGTTACTTATTGGGTCATGAAACTGAAACCATGCATATAGCCACCTGCATACCTGACTTCGGGAGCTTGGCAATTGGCATCATGCATGATTAGCCAGTAGCATCCCAACGTGTCACAC
Source organism: Poromitra crassiceps (assembly GCF_964638095.1). Classification (NCBI taxonomy): domain Eukaryota; kingdom Metazoa; phylum Chordata; class Actinopteri; order Beryciformes; family Melamphaidae; genus Poromitra; species Poromitra crassiceps. The sequence goes on from NC_139624.1 coordinate 62,608,604, forward strand.
AGGTAACATTACTTAAGAGACAGACTAGACACTTACTTTCTTGGTTGTTGCTAAAAAATCTGTCAGTGTCACTCACTGTCTGTCGTTCACTCGCTCACTGTCTCGCAGCTCGCTCACCTTCAATTATCTCGCCAGGCAGACAGACAGTCTGGCTGTGTTTTAAATTCGCTCTCTTTGCCCACAGAAGGAAACTGGAGAGCTTGATGCCGGCTGTATTTGGCTTTCACTCAATGCTCTGACTGGTATGCCGTAATGGAAATTGAAATTTACACTGTTTGTGTGTGTGCTCATTTTTTTTAATTAAAAGTTCTGTCTTATGTGCTTATGCAGGCCAAGTACTACAACTAGTGCTTTCAGTCATCCAGTAACAAATAATGATGCCTTTTACCTCAATTTAAGTAAATGGCATCGCCAGCAAAAGTGAAAGTCCAAGGATATATACACGAACTGTCCGAAATCAAACACTTCACCAGAGATCACTCCAAAACATACATCAATGCAGTTATTCAAGAATCCACACAATTCACTAAACTAGTCTCCTTCAACACCCACCTGCACACCGCCTTCAAAACTGCACAAGATAAGAAGTAAATATTTTACATTCCTAGCTTATACACCTGCAACAATTGTAATTTCCTTCTTCTCTGTACTGCTTTACCCTGTCTACATTTTACATCATGTGTCTACCCTTTAAACAACCAGCCATTTTTTGTAACCATTAACTTGTGTTACTGCTTTCCTACAACCAGACTACTGTCTGCCACTCAATGCATTTACCCATCCAGACAGTGACTCATCACAACTGCTTATTCTCATCATTCCTGTACTTTTGTCTCTAGAAACCCAATCCAACTGGAGAACATTCAATACGCAGCACCATGGAACAACAAATAAAAACTTATTGTTTGAATCATATCTGCCTCTTTTGCTGTCTTTTGTCCCAGTTTTGTATGCATTATAGCCTAACTCCTTTAGTCAACCTTAAGCTTACACTTTTATTGCCAACTTGTAGATGTCCACTGTGCCCAAGCTTACCTTTTTAAAACATCTGAATAACAGACAAGTAACTTGTTAACTGATAACCTATTAAGCCACTAACAGTTTGACTTAAAGGGTGATTTACACAACCTGAATATTAATCTTGTTATACCTGTGGTGTCCTGGGACACTCTGGAGGCCCAATAGGGCCAATCATTCAATCAAGCACTGCAACTCTCCACAGCTGCATAATCACCACACCAGGGGTGGAGGCAGCATTAGGGTAGGTCTGGCTTGCTTGTGTCCATACAGAAGGAGACGCTCACCTGTCTGGTTGCACGTCGTGTCTCTCCCACACAAGGCACGACAGGAACTCTTTTGACGGCATTGCTCATTCCTGTAAACTGGTAGGCTATGCTCTGATAGCTGATGTTTTAATGCTGTTATGTGTGGCTGTGTTTTAAATTCGCTCTCTTTGCCCACATGCCGGCTGTATTTGGCTTTCACTCAGTGCTATGACTGGTATGCCGTAATGGAAATTGAAATTTACACTGTGTGTGTGCTCATTTGTTTTAATTATCTTATCTATCTCTGCCCGCAGAAAGTATAGGAGAACTGGGCAGAGACTTATCCATTTGGCCCATTCGTGGCATGTAACAAGTATGTGTTTTGGTTGTTTTTGGTTTATTTGATTTATTTTGTTATATATTCCATTCTAATGGTGTGTGTTTCTCTTCCAACCAGACGGCAGACATATCTCAGTGTGGGGCGATCAGCCACTGTTTCCTAGGGCTTTTATTGTTGAGTTGAATATTTCCACTGTTGCAAAATATTCTGTGATTTCTACATGGTGATTAGACCATGATTTGTACAATACCAGTGCTGTGGTTGTGACCTAAACGTTGTCAACCTTTTGTACTCCTTTTTGGTCGACCACTGACTCACAGCTGGGCCGGGCCAGCGCGTCCTGACTCTGGGTGGGCTGTCGGGTGTCCGCCTCCACCTTCGTCGCAGCTGCCGGTGTGGGGCACTGGTGGGGGGAGCTTTTCTTCATCCTTCCACGTGAGGTGGTATAGTGATACGTCTTAGTCTTAAGTGTGCACAGGGTTGGCGTGTAGTTTATGTTGTTTGTAGTGGGACAACAGGGGAGTGCATGCTTCCCCTTTTTCTGTAGTGGTTTTCTGCATGCTGGCTTGTAGTGCTGTTTTCCCTCCTTCTCTCCTCCTCACTAGGTGTTCCGGTCGGTGGGCTGCGGCGGGGCGTGGGAGCGCGCTCAGGCACCCCGTGGCGGAGACAGTACAGGTGGTTGGCCAAACTGGATGGCCACAAGCAACTGTACTTTTAGGATAGGCAATTTTATTTAAACTTTGTAATAAAACTGATGATTGTTATAATATACACGTTCATGCCTCAGTGGTGATTCCATTTGAACCAAGGTCATTTATCCTTTTTTGTCATTGGGTCAAGCTCCTTCCGCTCGTTAAACAGAAGGTGGCGTTGTCATACTGGAAATTCTTAACAGGTGCATTTACAGACTCTTAAAAGGTGCATCCTAAAGTGCGGGTTACCACATACCTATACAGAGACACTATGAATGTACCATGTGGAGTATCTAGTAACAGTTAGGATTTTACATTAATTTCATGACAAATGGTTCAAATTCTGGCCTTGTGCTTATGCAGACCAGATTTATGACTACCACCACTACTACAAAAGCATTGGCTTTTCATTGTGACAACCAATTACTTAGATCACCATTCAGGAACAGTTTGTTTAATCCTTTCCTCACTGAGCACATCTATAACCATGATCAGAAGTGTACATATATACACACACACACACACACACACACACACACACTACTATTACTACTGCTACTACTGCTTGAACCCGGTCAGGTCACCAGATCTCAACCAAAATTTGTGCACTTGTGCACATACCAACTCTGACTAAATGTGCAATTCAGTGTCTATATTATCTGACATACACCCCCCAAGTCACCGGAAGCTTGGACCCCGCATCGCCGCTTGCGGCTATATTTATTATTATTATTATGGAAAACCAGATTATGATGAAAATCAAACACTTTTGAAGAGAGAGCGTATGAAATAAGATTAGAGCTGGGAAGCACAAACTGTTTTTTAATGCATCTTGTTGGTGGTATAAACACAAGACAGCCAAATCCAACAATTTCAAAAATTCCATTTCTTGCCACCAGGGGGTGCTGCAGCACCCTCAGCACCCACCTTCCAGCTCCCTTCCCCCACTCTGGGAAAAAGCTCCGAGCAGGTAGAAGGGGGCGCGGCCGCGCAGTGGGTGGGGTGGTATGGATTAGGGACCATGGTGAAAGTGCTGCAGCCCAGGCAGCCAGAAAGCCAGAATTAGAAAAATTATTTAAAGACTTAAGACGTTGTTCTGCTTATTTTTTGTCTACTATTGTAAAATAATAGTAGGCCTATTATCATGAAAAAGTATTTGTAAAAAAAAAAAAAAATTTTTTTTTTTTTTTTTTTTTTTTACCCTCTCTGGCACCCCTAACGGCTCAAGCGCCCTTAGCATTTGCCTAGTTCGCCTAATGGACGGCACGCCACTGCTCATTCAGAACGCTGCAGCCCGTCTGGTGTTCAACCAACCTAAATTCTCTCATGTCACTCCCCTCTTCCGTGACATTCACTGGCTTCCTATCTTGGCACACATCAAATTCAAGACACTGGTACTGGCCTACAGGGCAGTCCACCTGACAGCCCCTCCGTATCTGCAATCTATGGTCAGGTTCCAAACCTCCGCTCCTCCACCCGTCCAGATCGCCAAATCGTCTGCTAAATGACATAATGTAATGTAATATGTAATGTCTAAAGATGTCTCTCAGACAAAACAGGGTCAATGGTATATCATGATACCGGTATGGACTTTTAACAAACCATTGGTGGATCAATCCATAGTTACATTGCTTCATAAACACACAAAAATCCCAAATCAAATTTGAAGGGTTAGAGAGTGAAGGGTTTTGAGACTTGAAAAACCCTTCAACCCTATAATGATCTTATCAGGGGTATGGTCATTATATGACCTTAATGATCTTATCAGGGGTATGGTCATTATATGACCTTAATGAGGCACTGTATGGTCATTATATGACCTTAATGAGGCACTGTATGGTCATTATATGACCTTAATGAGGCACTGTATGGTCATTACAGTATATGACCTTAATGAGGCACTGCAATCTATCATTTGCTACAGTCAGTTTAATATCCTGTCATTGTGCCCACAAGCTATGTATGTGTGCCAAAGACAGTGACTAGGAATGTCATGTGGTTATGTCTGTGCTGCGCTCAAGGACAAAGGGGAGGAAACAATGTGCTATAAACACCTCCTAATCCACTATTAGATTTCAAGACATGACTCTGGAAAACTTTTGGTTGACTCTTATTGGTAATCTATAAATAGAATGTGATAAGACAATACATTAAGTATTTAAAGACCTTAACCTCCGGCTCTTTTATGCAGCAACAGTGGTCGGAGGCTCTGGCTAATTCTTTCAACACTATCTGCCTCTCTATGATTGATAATATTGCTCCTCTTAAAATCAGACAGAAAAAGCATAATCCTTCTCCTTGGCTCAATGAGCACATTGAGGACCTCAAGAGACAATGCAGAAAATCTGAATGAGCTGATCTGAAGCAATTCCCATAAATCCAACGTTTTATTTAACATGATTGATTTTGCTATTAATGGTTCCACCTATAAATCTGAAGCTCTGAAATCAGACTGATAGCTTAACAGTCTGGTTTCAGAGCATGGACGGATTAACCATATGGGCAAATGGGCACTTGCCCAGGGGGCACCAAGTGACAAGGGCACCAAGCATCTGGGCAAAAAAGAAAGAAAGAAAGAAAGAAAGAAATATATAAATTTGCCACCCCCCCCCCCCCCCAAGTGTGCAAACCATGGTCCCATTTCGAAGTAAAGAGGCGATAAAAAAGACTAACTTTTGGAGCGAGGTTTCCTTGATTGACACTAGCCACAGCAAACCAGATGATCCCAACCACAGCACACCCAGTTGCCAAGGCAGGCTAGCTAGCCTAGCAACGTAGCCATAGATTAAAAGTAAACAGATCATAAAGAAACAGCGTTATCTTTATGATCGTTTAATGATGTTAGTAGACACACGTAACAGTATAGATCCCCGTTATGAGGTCAGTTTATCAAAAATAACACCCATATCGAAATCGGATTTTAGCGGACAGGCAGCGACCATACAAGCCGGGGCTTCAGAGCTGATCACCTGGACACATTTTACGGCGAAATTATCTGATAAACTGGTCTGTGCATCTCTGTGGTGATTAGCTAATGTCTTCAAAGCATTGTGATTATGATTTAATGCATTATGGAAGATAAATGTTTAACATAATGAAAATCGTCTGCCTCCATCGTCCAGTTTTGCGCTGGGATCTAAGCGCAGAGCCGCAGACACAGGTGTAGGCGTGGCCCAGGCATGTCCGTGGGCCTCTAGCCTATCATCTCCCTCCCGCAAGTGTCTGGCGAAGATACCGTCGCTATGTTCCAAGCGTAAACAGAGGTTTGGGCGTTCCCCATGCCAAAATAGGCGTTCCAGCGCAATGTGTTAGAAAAAAAGGCATTGAGTGTCCGCGCACGAGCTGTTCGTAATGTAGGCCTATCCAAGCGAGGATTTCCTGCACTGCGCGGAGAATACTGTCTGCGCTCAGGCGAACGCCTGGCATAGAGTTTTTTTTTCCGCTAAGACCAGCTATTTGGTGGCGTTAAAATTGAGAGCACCCAATGCCTTTTTTTCTAACACATTGCGGGAGTCTGTGTGTAGCGCGGGGAGGGGTGCTTTCAAGTGTGGGTCCTGGAGGGGGGTCTCCCCGGAGAAGGTGTGAGCTGGGCCGGGTAGGCAGGCCGAGTGGGTCGGTACACAAGGTGGGTAGAGGCACTGAGGCAGCGCTGTGCGTGGTCCCGTGGATCGAAATCAGTTTCTGGCAGCAAATCACTTTTTGACACAACACCAGCCAGTAGGCTATACAGTAACCTCTCTCCCTGCAATTGCACCATGGAACAATAGCTTAACCCGAGTGGACAATTCTGGTATAGGCTATTGAAATAGGCTAGAATTAAAACCTCACACATCCGTACCCTATTAAAGAAATTAATATTTTTTAATGTGTATGTTATAGCCTATATGAGCGAAACGACTAATTAATAGGCTACTAATTACAAAAACATCAATTTTCGTTGAATCCGAACTGGTTCATCCTCCAATTGTCTCCCTCTCTTGTTCTCTCCCCCCTCTCTCTCTCTCTCTCTCTCTGACTCTCTCCCTCTCTCTTTTCTCTCTCTCACTCTGTCACTCTGCTTGCACTGAGCAAGAAAGAAGCTGCTGTCCCAGACGTGATGGCGGTGACACTGTGGCTTGATGGCGCCGTAACCCCGGCGTTACGTTTCTGATTTTTTGCTGTTCATCTGTCATTTATCTGATTAATTAGGTAGTTCATTCTGAACAATGCTGTTCATGCTACATACCAAATTAACCGGCTGAATCTTGCACATCGAACCATGTCTTCCTTTTTCAGATCAGATCAACACAGCAGAAGTTATAGCTGTCTTTGTACAAAGACAAAGACAACATTTCAGATTATTTGGCTTTTTCAAATGGCTTTTTGGAAATCCGCCTAGGTATCTCCCTACAAAAACCACTGCCAAATACTCATGTTTTGGTATTTTTTCATCTTCTTTGAGTTGGGATGTGGTAAGGCCTGTGGCTATGTCTCCATTGGGTTTCTAGCCATAAATACAACAACCACAGGTAACTGTTTACACTCTAAAAGTGTTTTTTTTCTAGGCGAGAATCAACCACTGTGTTTGAGCTGGTGTTACTCAGGGTCAGTAACACATAGAGTCATTATGACACTTGGAACAGAAACTTCAAAGTCTCACCTTTCAGAAAAGGTCAGGCAGTTGTCTGTAACCCTAGCGGTTCAGCCACAGTAAGCATTTTAGTTTGGGTATGTCGTTTTCACCATTTTCTTCAGAAATAGGTGGCTTTAGAAGAGGTTAAGGGGAGTGATCTCACCTTGTGAATCCTGTTATGGGCATAAACACACCTATGGAGGTTTGTGCCGAGATGATATGAAGCGCAGCGGGCCGACACGCCCACAATTAGGGCTTTGTGCAGCGCTATTCCAGCGCAAAACGGGTGCCAACACAAAATTACCGCCGTTGTGAAGATAGGGCCCATAGTGTGCCTGGGATACCGCGCAAGGGGTCCATGGGACACCAGCGGGCACGCCATCAGTCACTCCCAACCTCAGTCACTTATCATTCTTAACCTCATCAAAGTAGGCCAAAAACGGGTCGCAGATATTTGAGAACCTTTTAAGTGGGCTGTGGCGATTCACTTATCTCCCGATTCGATACTATCACGATTCTTGGGTGCCGATTCGATTTATATTGCGATTCTTAAGTATTGCGATTCTACGATTATTGCGATTCGATATTACGATTTATTGCGATTTTTGTTTCTTTTTTTCTTTTATTTTTTCAGTTTGTTTGCTTTTTTACACTAGATTAGAACATGGGAAAAGTTGAATCATACACTAGAGACTGTATATTATATCATGAGTAGGGCTGGGCGATATAGTTAAAAACAGGGGCGGACTGGGATCATAATTCAGGCCGGGCATTAGATACCAAGCAGGCCAGGCCGATATGGGCCGACGCGCGTGAAATTTGGGCCGTTTGAAGCCCAATTTGGGCCGTTTGAAGCCAGATTTGGGCCGTTTGAAGTCCAATTTTACAATGAGATGCACCCACTTTAACCCTGAAGTGCAATTATTACTTCAGACTAACTAATAAAGTAATAAAACCACTAGTAAACCAGTAGACGGCGCCTGGCCTGCTGTTCAGTGAGTGGCCTGACTGCAAGCACCCATTTTTTTTTATTTTTTTTTGCGATTATCGATTCTGGAATAAAAGATCGATTCAAAAAATCGTGACATTAAAAATCGCGATACTTAGGTGAATCGATTTTTTCCCCCACCCCTACTTTTAAGCGCGTTGGTTCTCAGGGACCTGAGTCTCTCCATCTGTAGAACAGAGATCATGTCCATCAGCCACACCTGAAAAGGCGGCGAAGATGAAGACTTCCATTCCTTCAGAATAAGTCTTTTGACGACAGTTGTCCCCAGTGTCAGAGATTGCTGCACAGCCGTAGGGAAGTCCAGAGAGGACTCCAAGCAGCCGAAGATGGCGAGTTCTGCCTCCGGCTGTACGGTTATTTTGTAGGCCTTGGAGTACCAGTCAATTTCAACTAGTTGACTGCAAACTACTGCTTTAGGGCTTATATAAGTATTGTCTTGGCTGAACATCATTCCAATCAAAGTTAGGAAATTCCCTTTTTATTTAATTTTAATTTTACTTTTGTTCATACGGGTGCCAGTGTATCGATAATGTATCGCAAGAGGAAGTATCACGATATATATCGATATTTCGTCCCACCCTAGTTTAGAGTACCAAAGACCAGTGTAGAAGGAGGCCATATTTGAATGGACCCTCTTGTTGTGAGAATGGATGTGATTGGTGAATTATTAAACACAGATCCAAACAGCGGCTGTCAGCTGATTACAGCTGGGGCGTATGAATTCCGTGTCCTGCCTGAACACAATGCTTAATTTTGTTCATATTCCCTGTCTGTTCAAACAACTGCTCGGAAAGCACACCAAATAGGAAGGATGATGATGAAGCCCCATCAAAAGTGTTGACTGTAGACTATGTGGATCCAAAACAGTCCTGTCAATAGGTTCACACCTGATTGGGTGAAGATGGAGGCATTTGATTGTCCTACTCATTCCTTAGTCACCTCCCCCTTAGCACTTGTCCCCAGTAAAGCATCTCCTAATCCTGTTGTTGCTCACACTCTCAAAATGTGGTCTCAGTTCAAGAAACATTTTTGCATACAAGGGCTCTCATTGATGGCTCCGATATCCTTGGATATCCTTCCAATCACCATTTTACCCCAGCCACGATGGACTTAATCTTCCGTGCATGGCATGGGAATGGTATCAGAGTTATTATAGATTTGTATATAGATGGGATATTTGCGTCACTTGGTCAGCTGTCCAATAAATTTGCTTTAGCCCACCCCGATTTCCTTCATTTTCTCCAGGTAAGAGACTTTGTGCGGAAGGGATACCATCCGTTTCCTGAAATTCCTCCATCTACACCTATAGATCATAATTGGCACATGTCGGCAGCCAGAAGGTGTTCATCTCTTATATATATAATATGATAGGCAATATGGATATCCAGTCTGTAGATCACATCAGGGCTACCTGGGAACAGGAACTAGGTGAGCCCCTCTCAAATGATGTCTGGGATGGGTTGCTGGAACAGGTGCATTCCTGCATTTCCAGCCTGACCTCCAACTGGATACGACCCAAGGCGTCATTTGCTGAAATCACGTTTCAATGTTCTCTAGCGGTCGTGTGAATAGTCTCAGAGTTTAGTGAAAATATAACCTCGTGCGGGATTTGAACCTGGGGCCGCTGGCTTGACGGCCACCTGTCGTAACCACTCAGCTACCAGTCCGTTGCTGTCCGTACCCGTAACCCACACCCAAACCCATACCATAACCCACACCCTAGCTTTTTCAACTTGCTTTTGGGCGGAAGTCAAGTAGTATTTTTCTCTGCCACTGAGGGGCGCTAGTCTAGCAGACGTGGTATATGGTCGTATTGCAGTGATACGTCGTCTTTGGTCGTATCAGTTGGAGGATATGTTGCAGTACTTTTCCTCTGCTACTGAGGGGCGCTAGTCTACCAGACGTGGTATAGAGAGCCGCTGGAATGAGTCCGGAAGTATACTTCCAGGTTCTTGAGAGGAAAAGTCTATGGGACTTGTTGGAGTCTTGTTAGGGTTAATACTCCTGTCAGTGCCCCTGACCAAGGCAATGGCAAAATAACTGGAGTTGGTCCCCGGGTGCTGCAATGCGGCTGCCCACTGCTCCTAGTTCTAGGAAGGTTCCTAGTAGAGAGGATGGGTCAAATGAGGATGAATTTCCCGATGGGGATAAATAAAGTCAACTCAACTTAACGGGATTTAACATGGGGGTTTCGCTTGAATGCATAAAATAAGGTCTGTGGTTAACAAAAGTTTATGGGAATGCGAATTTGGGTTCAGCATGATAATCTTCACAAACGTGAATAACTTTTATGATTGTTGAACGTAAATTTAAGTTTTTTTAAACGTGATTTTTAGAAAACGCTTCAAAAAGGCATAAAAGTGATTCACGTTTGTGAAGAGTATCATGCTGAACCCAAATTCGCGTTCCCATAAACTTTTGTTAAGCACAGGCCTTATTTTATGCATTTAATTGAAATCACCATTCTAAAACCCCATAGACCTTTCCACTGAAGAACCAAATGGCAATTTCTGGATAAAGCCTACAAAAATACGTCATCCCTGCAGTACTCTATTATGGTCGTATTACAGTGTATTGCAGTGATACGTCATTGGTCGTATGAATTGGAGGATATGTTGTGCACTCCACTTTACGAAAGCCAAACTGGCTAAGATCTATCATAACACCAACCCCATTTGTGATAGGTGTAAATGTGAGCTAAACACTCTGTTACACATGTTCTGGACATGCTCCAGCCTCTTCAGGCATTCTGGGTGTCAGTTTTTAAGTGACATCTATAATATTTCCATTGAGCCACACGTTATTATTGGTTTATTTAGTGTGAGAGGCTTGAAGATTCTGAATGGTCATCAGACATGTATAATGTAGTTGCTTTTACAACCCTGCTGGCACGTCGTCTCATTCTCTTGAACTGGAAAAGCCCACAACCTCCATCCCACATTAGGTGGATTAATGATGTCATGTTTCATTTAAAAATGGAAAAGATCAAGCTCACTTTGAGAGGAAAAACTGAAAGGTTCTGGAAAACATGGTCCCCTTTTCTTACCTACTTTGAAAGTTTAAAAGGTGTATAGAGGTGGGAGGGTTGACTTTCGGAGCACACTATTGAGTTGGTGAGGATTTTAGCACACAGGATTCCCCCCCATTCTGGCATTAGTGTTGTTACAAGAGTGTATTCTTACTTGGGTATTGGTCACAGTGTTTTCAGAATTCAGTTGATTTTTTACTAGCGTGCCTCATTTGGAATGTTTATGTATTTTATTAAAAAAAAAAAAAAAAATCCTGGATTTTCTTTCCTTTTGATACGACGATCCTGAAGTCAGATGTGTGTGTGTGTGTGAGGAGGGGGGGGGGGGGTAATGTTATTTTGTTACGAATTTAATTGTTATTGTGAAGTGCCTATTTGAAAAATGACAATAAACAGATGTTAAAAACCACACTTTAGTGTGCCGTCAAGACCCAGAAGGTCATGGTACACCCTGAGGTGTGAAGGTGTTAAAGTCAAAAGGGCTTGTGTGCTTCTTGAGGAGGTATTCAGGTCGTCTCAATTAACACATTGATGAAACGATCTCTTCTCGGAAAAACAAAAACAAACAGCCCTGTCAATGTGACAATACCAGAATCATTGACCCATATCCATTACCAACAAAAGCTGCTGAGTGTTCTGTATGACCTAATGTATTTAATAACAGACAGCTGCTGTCACACCTGATCCTTCAGAATAAACAGGGTGGGTGTCCAGTCCTGAGATGCATAAAAGGGCATCACAGCCAGTAGAAGAAATCCAAGTAAAAAATTCACAAGTTTATCTTTGTCCTCAAGGATAGAAAGACATTACGACATGTAGACAGACCCATCTAACAATGTTACTGTGAGAGGTGACAAGAGACAGGAGAACAGATGCAGTGGTTTAGACGTTGAAAACTCAAACTTGAAATAAGTTTAATTGGGTGGCATGTTGTTCCTTGAAACAACATACTAGAATATATCTAGTTGTAACTTGTTTCTAGTACGTAATGTGTTTTTATAGCTGGCTGTGGACATTGTATAAGAACTTGGGATTGTATGCAGACTCAAGTGCTTAGATGTCAGGATAGAGATGCTATTTAGCATTCTGGTGTTTAGGCTAAATATCTCTGGCAAATATTCTCAGGTAAACTCCTTGATTGCGGACCTTCTGACATTTTCTATAGAGAAGCATTTCCTCTGCCTCGTGTCCCAACACTCAATTTCAAAAAGCCCACGCACCTCAGTAAGAGGAAAGATGATCTGAATCTGCTTGGAGGTGCTGCTCACGTCACCTGGCTCAGTCTGTCTTTGTCTCAGTCTGTCTTTGTCTCAGTCTGTCTTTGTCTGTAGAGAAAGACAGGAGAGAGACAAGTGCAAGACAGCTGAGAATGGAACTCTCAACATAGAGCGGTATGTTCCACCCTGGAAGCTCAGTAATGCCCTCAAGGTTAGAGCTGCACTCTAAACATAAGAGGTGTGGAGTTGTGAAAGTTGAGACAGGGTCAGTGTTAAGAGAAGTGCATAGTATGTAATAAAGGCCATCACACTTTCTCTAGTCATGTATAGAGACCATATTATCACCTTGTAGACATATCACACTTTCCCTGATGCACAAACGTTATTCCTGACAGATATCTTGACCTTTGGTTGTTAAGTTGTAGACCTGACAGGGCTTAGCTCAACACCTTGTTATTTTCATTCCCCTCCATCCTTGCCCTCCTTAGCAAGCTGATAATGTCTCCTTCCTTCTCAGTGATTAACTCTATAATCAATCATAATTCTCAATAAATGTATTGTGGGAGGCAGATCGCTCTGGGCTGATAAACCACTGTAATATCTGTCACTAGACAGACATACAGGCAGAGAGATGGATAGACAAAGACACGCACGCGCACGCGCACACACACACACACACACACACACACACACACACACACAATGGAGGACAAAGATTGGGCTTTCAAGGGCGACCATATAAGTATGCAAGTGTCTTGTACAGTACAGCTGCAAGTTCACGTCAGGAGTACTTACTGTAAAACCTACCAAATAGGGCTAGCCTTCCCTTTTTGTACATCTGATGAAGCTTAAGAACATGACAGCCTAAACAACATGTTTCTGGAAATGTAAAGCTCAACATGCCATTTTAGTACTAGAGTGTACAGTTTGTAGTACAAATGTGATTTTCCTAAATGAATAGGAAGAAAGCATCAATATCTAATTTCCATGGGCATCATGAAAATAACCCATGAGCTTTTAAGCTCCAGGAGCTGCAGCTCTGGATGATGCCAACAATTTAGAAAGTGTTCAACCCCTCCTCTTCCCTCCTGCAACAACAACAGATCTCATAGGTCTATCATGCCCCCACCTCTCATCTCACATATTGTTTGGATCTCTTTTTGAAATCGCATGTTTAATCTCATGTCCTATTTCCATGTATGGGTCAGCAGAACCTTATATAAAGAGGGAAGCCGGGTAAGAAGACAACACCAGTTTATCAGACACCAGGCAGCCTGAAGGTAGGATCACAGCTTTCATTAGATTGTTACATATTTTGCCTTAGTAACACAGAGTATAGCAGATAAGCATTTCAATAAATTAATAAGTATATTTGTTCAATTTTCACTAGGGGGACAAATCACTCTAAAGAGTTATCAACATCAGGTAACATTTTCCATTCGTTGATATTTATAATTTTTTTGTTTTGGCTTATTCTTGAAATATGATTTCAAGCATTATTCAGCAGCAGCAGCATTATATAGTGATAATGCTAATGGATAAGACAGAGACTTTGATTTTCATATTCACATCAGTTCCATTTTCAACACAGTATCACCATACCAAAAAAAATTAAAGTAAAGGCAGACACAATACTAACTGGTCAACTGGTCAATAACTACTTACTCTGAATATTGCTATATATATATATATATGTGGATATCTTACCAACTTGTTTATAGCGGAGAGACATTGTATAAAACATGGGATTACAGGTATGTAGACTCAAGTGCTTATATGCCAGGATAGGAGATACTATTTAGCGTTATGGTGTTTAGGCTAAATATCTCTGGGAAATATTCTCAGGTAAACCTCTACAACCGTAGAGATGGGGGAAGCCCTGATGGCAGAATTTGGGGTGGCCGCTTCCTTTCTGAGGAAACCAGATATGGAGCGTTTGGAGGCCCAAACCCGACCATTTGACATGAAGAAAGAGTGCTTTGTGACTGACCCTGAGGTGGAGTTTGTCAAGGCCAGGGTACAGGCCAGAGACGGGGTTCATGTTACCGCTGAAACGTATGATGGAAAGGTATGTTTACTACAAACAAAAAGTAACATGGCCATTTTGACATGTAGCTCCTTTGAGATTTTTACCTTGATATGATTTATTACTTCAAAACCTTTCAGGCCTGCTTGGAAGTGTTTAGAAGCCATTGTGTGCTGATTCATCATTGCCATTGTCTTTTCAGTTTAAAACCAGGCTCACTATTCTGAACACTAATTCACTGGCACTGAATAGCCCGGAAAACACAAAAGACATGTACAATTGGTTTTACAGAATGATTTATAGTCAAGTAAGAATACAATGTTTATACAGCTAAATGTTTGAGTTTAAGTAAGAATACAGTATATTTGTACTATAAATAACATAAAATAGGTGGAAAAATCCTTTAAATGAGGCTGAGAGGGTTGCATCTTGATGATTAATTGGTTGATGATTGATTAATTATATCACACAATTTTCTGCTTAATCAATCATCAGACAGTGACTGTGAAGGATGCTGAGTGCTTTCCCCAGAACCCACCAAAGTACGATAAAATTGAGGACATGGCGATGTTCACCTTCCTCCATGAGCCTGCTGTGCTATTTAACCTCAAAGAGCGTTATGCAGCATGGATGATCTACGTGAGTAACGACCAATCTGCAGATCTTTCCACTGTCTCAACCAGTCATCTAAATGAAAAAGACTTGTGATATCTTCCTCTACAGACCTACTCAGGGCTGTTCTGTGTGACTGTCAACCCCTACAAGTGGCTGCCAGTGTACGATCAGTCAGTGGTCAATGCCTACAGAGGCAAGAAGAGGAGTGAAGCGCCTCCTCACATCTTCTCCATCTCTGACAATGCCTATCAGTACATGTTGTCAGGTAAAGTAATTGTTTCTCATGTTGTCTCATAAGATTATACTAGCAATACTGTCCACAAATAATCACTCATTTCCTGTTTTCCTCACAACAGACAGAGAAAATCAGTCTGTCTTGATCACGTAAGTTTACCACATCAACAACAATTCACTAACTGTAATTTCATAAATAAATAAAGGCATGTCAATATACAGAATTTGTAATATTGTATTGCCCTGTCCAGTGGAGAATCTGGTGCTGGAAAGACTGTGAACACCAAGAGAGTCATCCAGTACTTTGCCAGCATTGCAGCTGTTAGTAGCAAGAAGGAGGAAAAAAAGGATGATAAAAAGGTAGTACAAAGTCATGTAAATAAGCCCATAACTCAGACTTGCTTTGTTTTATCATAAGACAGTAAAACAGCTATGTTACACGTCATGTACTGTACATGTATGTTATATCTAGGGAACCCTGGAGGATCAAATCATCCAGGCCAACCCTGCTCTGGAGGCTTTTGGAAATGCCAAGACCATCAGAAATGACAACTCCTCTAGATTTGTGAGTGAACTTTTGCTTGTGAACACATTGATATCCATGTAGCGCTGCAACTAACGATTATTTTGATAATCGATTAATCTGTCAATTATTTGTTCGATTAATCGGATAAAAAAATGCACTGATATTGTTTCCATCCGTTTATTGAAAAACAACTTTTTTTTGTTAAACAAAAACTCACCGGGCTTTGCTACATCAAATAGCTTTGACAGGGCATGAACGAATACAAAATACATACAAATGTATGGTGTAAGTGCAAAAGATATCTTCATATCTTCTTAAATAAAGTGCTTTAACGGACCTGAGCTGTCTTAACAATAATAACTTGTAAATTACAGTTCAGTTTTGTGAAGAATGTTCTTGAAGGAAGAGTGTAGCCAGGGTGGAGGGTGTTAATCATGGCAATGAAGCCTGCATCTCCACCATTGACATGGGCCTCATGTCGGTGACCAGCATGTTCAGGACACTGTCTGTCATGATGGCTGCTTGCCTTGGTGTACATGCCGCATTCCCCAGAACGAAGCCCCTCATGGTGAGTTGTTTTTTTCTGAAATGAGAAAGACAGTAGGCTATGAGTGAGTATGCCTAACAGCACTATTAACATAAAACTCAATAAAACTCACTCATTGATGATTTAGTTGATAATTGCTTATGTAAAGAAGGCCTTTATATAACAGAAGCCTCAAATGCAATTTGTCCTAGCTCACTCCTTACATTAAGATGTGCACACACACACGCACACACACACACACACACACACACACACACACACACACACACACACACCAATGAACAAGGGACAACAACCCCTCTTTTAGCCTTAGTTTACCAAGTCTGGTCTACCACTAACGTTAGCAAGCTAACGTAACGTTAACTAGCCGGTCGGCTTAACACACCATGCTTCTCGACCTGGGTGCGGGCGCATCGGCTGTTAACGTTAGATAAACAAAACAAACTATCTGCTGTGAGACGAACTTTTCCACTTCAAACAACAATACACATGGGTCTAATAATGTAACATTAGTTTACATGCATATCGAGTTTGTAGTAGTATAACGCTAAGTTAACTTACCCGGCTGCTGAGCTCCCTGCATATCCAATGATCCAACATGTTTGCGTTTAAGGTGTTCACGCAGGGCCGTTGTGCTTCCATGCCATGCAAGATCGGCTTTGCACATTTTGCACGTAACAGACTTTTTAGTTCGAGTTAATATGAAGTGCTCCCAAACTTGTGAAGTTTTGGGTCGAGCTGCTTTCTCGTTCTCGGCCATGTTTCAACTTGTCTGTCGTTTACTGCGCGTGCGCAAGGCGAGTGACGTAGTCGGCTCCGCGACAGCGGGGCCAGGGAGTGACGTAGCCAGCACTGCGCCGCAGCAGCTGCGGTCAGCTGTTGTTTTTATCAACAAAACAGATGGCTCTGTGGTCCAACTAATCGCGAGGCAAAGAATCGATAATCAAATTCGTTGCCAACGAATTTAATAATCGATTTTAATCGATTTAATCGATTAGTTGTTGCAGCCCTATATCCATGTAATGTTTGAAATACTCCCTGGGATTATAGTATGATCAACTCCAAGGCAACTGCCATTGTTGTTATGCAACTGTATGGTATAATGTAATGTGATAAAGTAATGATGATTGGGTTCATCTGCCCACAAACGTCTGTTTTTGTCCAATTGTCTAAAGGGTAAATTCATCCGAATTCATTTTGGAGTTAGTGGGAAGCTCTCATCTGCTGACATTGAAACTTGTAAGTTAAGAATCTGCAATAAGCTACGTATTAACTACTATACCACTGAGTCTAATAGAGTAGAAAGGGAGGTACATATTGATCATCTTTATTCATCCTTACTTATCTTATTCTGGGTAGATCTATTGGAAAAGTCTCGTGTCACTTTTCAACTGAAAGCTGAAAGAGACTACCACATCTTCTACCAGATCCTGTCTCAAAGGAAACCGGAACTGCTGGGTTAGTACAGACCAGTCATCATTTTAGTAAAAATGTATAATTTAAAGTGAGCTAAATATGCCTCAAGTCATAAAGAGGTGACAATATTCCATACAAGCCATGTAATGGAGAGTATCTAAAAAAATCTGAAAAGCTCTACTTTCTATCAGATGAGAAAAAGGGGAAATTCATACTTTAACATTGAGAAAGACTGAAAGGTACAACTTGCAATGAACAGACCAAAGTTCCATTAATGATTAACCTGGATCCCAACTTTTAAGATTGTAGAATTTTTAGTGTCTTTATTTATTTATATGTTTTCATATAATTTAAAGGCATCAATCCCCAGAACCTGCCAAAGTATGATATTAATAAAATGTATTAATTGATTCACTGTAAGTTTATGGTATACTAAGTGCAATCGTTTCTTCACAACTACTATAATATTTGAAAATATATGAAAACATGTTAATGTATTTTTTTCCAACGTTTTACAGAGATGATGCTAATCACCACCAACCCCTATGACTACCAATTCATTTCCCAAGGACAGACCACTGTAGCTTCTATAGATGATGCTGAGGAGCTAATTGCCACTGATGTAAGTGCATTACTTTATGTCCTATCAATGAAACCTCTTTTACCATCTCTTAGCTGTAGTAGCATTACGTTTTGCTTCAGGATGCCTTTGATGTGCTGGGCTTCACCCAAGAGGAGAAGAACGGTATTTACAAGATGGTTGGTGCCATCATGCACCACGGCAACATGAAGTTCAAGAATAAGCAGAGGGAGGAGCAGGCAGAGGCCGATGGCACTGAGGGTCAGTGTTTAATCAAAGTTGATCTCATGTCAACGTCAAACATACTGTGCTGCAAGAATGTGCCTAACTAAACACTGCCTTTCCAGATGTTGACAAAGTCGCATACCTCATGGGCCTGAATTCTGCTGACATGATTAAGGCCATGTGTCACCCAAGGGTCAAAGTAGGAAATGAGTGGGTTACCAAAGGTCAGAATGTAAATCAGGTGAGCAAGTCATGAACTATCTATGAACTAACTATGAGCGGTCATGAAAATAGAAAAACCTTTTTTCCCCAATTTGTTATCAAGAGATTTCTGGTTGAAAATTTTCTTCAAATACTCTCCTCTGTCTAGGTGTACTATGCTGTTGGTGCACTGTCAAAGTCAGTGTATGAGAAAATGTTCCTGTGGATGGTGGTGAGAATCAACCATCAGTTGGATACAAAGAATGCTCGCCAGTACTTCATTGGTGTGCTGGACATTGCGGGATTTGAAATCTTTGATGTGAGTACTTAACACAAGGGTTGCACATAGGGATGTAGATTTTAGTTTAATTTTACTTTTGACTAACCGACACCCTTAATCGGTTAACCATCAGTAAAAAAAAAATTAAAGACGTGAAATATTAAGACAGTGGCGCGTGCCTTTCATTCCAGCGCTCCATAGGATTTCAGACTGCATTTTTGCGACCATTATTTTAGTGTGTGAGTCTGGTACTGCATTGCTTCCTAGACTACCAAATCTGCTTGAATTTGACAATCTTATGTCTTATGTCATAGACTAATGTCTGTAATCAATGATTTTTAATTTCGCCCCGACTCGTGCTCCACGGGCACACAGTGCACACAGTGAGGCTGCTGCTCTCATGTATAGGAGAAGGCGGGCCAGTGGGGGGAAGGCAACACAGAGAGACAAGCCACTTTTACACAGCCTCACCCTGTGAATGAAAGCCGTGATTGTTGTTGGATTATTACGGGACACAGATCCGATGCCGAAAGAGAACTTAGGTTATGGATATTCTTCAGTAGAATCGATGTGGAAGACACAGCTTGTTGCTTTATTCTTGAAACACGACGTGTGATCACTAAACACTGACGTAAGTGAAAGTAAAAACGTCATGCCCCATGCTAGCAGACTAGATCAGAGGTTCTCAAATGTTTTTCAGCCAAGGACCCCTTACAAGATAGAAAAATATACCGGGGACCCCCTCAGTCTGATTTGTGATTTTGGGCTAAGCTTAATTGTTTCCACGGTAACGTGCTTGACTTTTAAATTGATAGGTTTGTTAGATTAGAATGTAATCCATGAACCATTTTAGATTTAAAACATAAAATATTTTCGTTGGACTATGAAGCTTTTGCAAAAAAATAAAAAGTTGTTATTTTTATTTTCCTGAAAACCTTTTGCGGACCCCCTTGCAAAGTGCCACGGACACCTGGGGGACTCCGGACCCCCATTTGAGAACCACTGGACTAGAGCAACAGCACGGGTGTCAGGTGGAGAAATTCAATGCAGATTTTCCACTGCCTGTTAGCTCATAACGTTAACGTTCAGCTGACAGCCCCATGCAGAAGCGTCTTCCACATGGATTGTAGGGGTGTCAAAAATAATCGATTATGCGATGCGGACGTGCATAATTCTGCATCGATTCACAAATGTCAAAAATCAATTATTAAAATAAATAAATAAATAATCGAATAAAATATAATGGAAGTACATGCAGTTGTTTATTTGGATCATAATACAATGCAATTCCAAATGCACTTTTATTTTAAAAGTAGCCACACAGTGAGAAAAAATAAATCATGTATTGGGAAAAAAAGTGATTTAAGATGCATCGAGATGCATCGATAATCGTAATCAAATCGAATCGTAGCCTTCTGAATCGTAATTGTACTGTCCTCCTAATGGTGTTTCTGAACCAAAATTAGACAGCCAGCCAAACTCCCACAATAAACAACAGGAGAGTCAGGATGTAGCGTTCTAGCTCCGTTTTTAATGACTCTTGTAGAGCATGTTGATATGGCAAGGAATGAAACTGCAACGACAGAAATAATATACATTGCGTTAGGCTACATAATGTTACACAAAAAGTAAATGTATAGACATTTGCTAAGCAGAGCCGGAATTACACAAATTGCTCAAAATATAACTTCTCAAAATATACTGAAAAGTATAGGCTATGCTACTGAGGCACGATGTATTGACATGTCATATGAGCATTTATCAGCCAGCAGGCCTATTTAGCATTAATCGACTAAACAACACAAAAACATCCCATCGACGATAAATCTACTTCAATACTCAAAGATAACCTTGCAAATAACAAATAATTACTCACAGACAATGCGTTCGATGGCCCAAATCAAAGGATTGCGACAGAATGTGGAACAGCATGTTGCTCTGCAGCTTTCTTCCTTTCAACTGCCACATGTGGTCGGTCCTACTTTCAGTTTCGTTTCAATACTGCTGCAATACCACTTTTAACCACACGGCGGCACTAAAAACAACCAAATTACAACGACTGCCAGGAGGGCAGAACACTCCCCGCCTGGCGTCTGGGATGCCACTATTAAACTATTATTTACGCTTCTTTAAACGTTAGCTTAAGCTTCAGTCCTCTTTAGGTAAAAGAAGAATGACTTCTGAGACGGGCCTCAGAAACATCTTGGGAGTTCCTTGAGCTGTGGTCTTTACTTCAATCTTCCGCACCTTTCCATCCTGGCTTGGAAAGGCGGATGTTACCAGTGCCATGGGCCACTCATTCCTTGCAGCTTGGCTGTCTTTCAACAGCACCACATCACCTTCCCGTAGGTTGCGACGATCCTCGACCCACTTGCGCCGACTCTGCAGTGTCGGGAGATACTCATGTCTCCATCGTGTCCAGAACGTGCTGGCAAGGGCTTGTACTTGTCTCCATTGGCTTCGGTGCAGGTCGTTATCCGAGAAGTCTCCAGGTGGAGGGGGAGCACCAACCTTTTGTGTAAGCAGCATTGCAGGTGTTAGGATGAAAGGAGCATCTGGGTCAGAAGAGACTGGAATGAGGGGTCTGGCATTGATTATAGCAGAAACCTCAGACATGAGCGTGCACAGGACTTCGTGGGAAAGTCGAATATGTTGTTGTAGCAGCATGGAGTCGAGTATTCGGCGAGCTACTCCAATCATTCGCTCCCAGGAGCCTCCCATGTGCGAAGAATGAGGGGGGTTGAACTCCCAGGAGCAGCCCTGCTCACTCAGGTATCTCTGGACGCTGGATCCTTGTTGCCGCATGGTCAGTCCGAGCTCATTGCTAGCGCCAACAAAGTTTGTTCCATGATCTGACCTCAGTTGCTTTGCAGGTCCACGGATTGCAAAGAACCGCCTTAGAGCGTTGATGCAACTGGAAGTATCCATGGACTCGATTACCTCAATATGCACTGCTCTAGTGCTCATGCAGGTGAACAGTATCGCCCAACGCTTGCACTCAGCATGCCCACCTCTTGTGCGTCTTGCGGTGACCTTCCAAGGCCCAAAGACGTCCAATCCCACGTAGCTGAATGGGGGAGATGTGCTGAGGCGTTCAGGAGGCAATTCTGCCATGCTTTGTTCCTCAATCTTGCCGCGGAGCTTCCGACAGGTGATGCACTTGTAGATCACTGAGCTGATAAGCCCTTTGCATCCGATGATCCACAGGCCAGCAGATCTGACGGCCCCTTCGGTGAAATGGCGGCCTTGATGTTGCACCTGTGTGTGGTGATGGCATACTAGCAGAGTAGAGACGTGGCTGTGTTTAGGTAGAACTAGAGGGTTCTTCTCGGCATGTTCCAGTTAGTCCATGGGCCAAGGCTGAAATTTTGACATATCGGTACCACCTGAGGTGACCGCACGATTTTGTTATTTTTGTCTTCCTACATGTCTCTAGTTTATATTTTGGTATGATAACCCTTCCGATTTGGTAGCTTAAGGATAGTTATCACTCTGTAAACAAACCTACCCCCAAAAAATGACAAAACCCTGATTTCATCATATCTCCTGAACCACACATGATAACGCAGAAAATGTGATGTCTACCCCTATGTTTTCATGGTCAGGGATTACAATGACACCCTATACAACATCATAAACTGTTCACATGAATAGTTAATGGTGAATTCAGTGGTGTTTTGGTGAATTCAGTGGTGTTTTGAGAAGGATACAATGCAATTAGTCCATGGGCCAATGGTGAAATCGGTACCACCTAAGGGGACCGCGCAATTTTTGTATTTTTGTCTTCCTACATGTCTCTAGTTTATATTTTGGTATGATAACCCTGCCAATCTGGTAGCTTATTGATAGTTATCACTGTAAAAAACCTTCTCCCATATAAATGACAAAACCCTGATTTCTGTGTATTAGTCCAGATGATATGTGAAAATCATGTTCACTTTTTCATAAAAGCATGAAACTTGGTACGCATATAGTTTGGGGCCCCGTAAATCTTCAGAAATTAAGCCATCACAAAAATGCCTTGTGGTGGCCATTTTAATTCCGCCATAAGTGAATTATTTAGTTTGCATCATATCTCCTGAACCACACATGATAACACAGAAAAGGTGATGTCTATCCCTATGTTTTCATGGTCAAGGATTACAATGATACCATATAGAACATCATAAACTGTTAAAGTAACTAATCAATGGTGAATTTAATGACGTGAGAAGGAAATCACAGTTTCTGATAACTGATGCTATAACCTCAATTCCATGACCACTCTCTGGCTAACATTTTTTGATGAGTAATTTGGGTTAGGGTTACTTCTATGGGCCTTTTGTTAAAATAGCCCCCAGGCCCCTCCCAAACATCCTGCGACTTTCTGCCAGACGGCCAAATCCAAGATGGCCACTGGTACAATCTTGAAAAAATTACTTTTGAACCAGAGCACCTAGAATAAGGTATGAAGACACTTTTCAGTGTAAGTCAACCACAAAGTATCTGATTCTGACATCAGTTTAACATTCTGACATCATTTTGACCCAGAATTCCAAGATGGCTGCCATCCAGTAGCGTGAAAACTTAACTTTTGAATGGCAACATATACATATGTGGTGTTTGGGGTTTACCATTTTTAGAGTAAGGACGGAGATTAACAATGGTGAATTATAGCTATTTTAATTGCAAATCCATGCCTACCAAACATGGTTTAGTAATGACAATTATTGTGTTTTGAGGGTAATTTCATAATTATGTTAGTCTCGCTGGCCAGCCTCCCCTCCCTACCAGGAGAGGAGTCTGGCACCACAGAAACAGGCAACTGGGATAAGCCCTCCCCTGCTCTACACCTGCTCCCCATTGGAGCGACTGTTTCAGTGGCTGCCGGATGTCTGCTCCCGGCTTATTACAAACTCTGTCATTGGCTCCGACCACGTCAATCAGAGCAGCTTCCGCTCCCTCCTCCCTGTGTGTCGCTGTAAATAGTGCCCTGCCGCCTCAGTGAAAACAACAACGCTAACTAGCTAGCAAGCTAACGGCAGAAACCTACACGCTAGCTCGTTGCTACATGCTGAAAAGGGCAAGTTGGATTGTTGGAAACTATTTTCCAAGGGCACTGCCGCTAAGCGCCGCCCATCGCAATCCCACTATGGAGACCTGCGTGGGAGGGGAGGCTGGCCAGCGAGACTATGGGATAGGTGAAGGTGAATAGCCTATGTCCATTGTCCAACAAGTTTTCTCAATTAATTTCCCTCTTTGCGATGTGATAAAAGTTTCTCAGTGAGTTATAGTTGATTGCCTCACTGAATTATCTGCTAACATCCAATTTTAGCAGCAGAATTTGATGTCCTGGCATGGCACGTCCGTGTCTAATGACATATCCAAAAGGAATTTTACTCTGCGCTGCGCTGCACAGTAGGCTATAGAGATTATGGTGCGCTCAAGCGCAGCGGAGTATTTAGCGCATAAGGTGCTTTTTTTTTTGCGGGTAAGAGGTGCTGCCCCGTATTCTGTGCAGAAACGCCTGATTGTGGCACGCCTATGTCCAGTAAAATTATAACAGGCATGCGCTTGTGCACGCCCCCAATTTGCATTGCGCGCGGCGTACCACTTTTGCGAAGATAGGGCCCCCAGGACTTGCAAGAATCTGGTCAATTTCTCCTCTCCTGCAGCATGGGCTGATTTTAAGTCTGCAATGAGTTCATCAGAGGCAGGCAGACTGTAGGGTGCGGAGGGTTGGGGAGGCCAGGTCAAACGGGAAGGAGTTGAACTCATGCATGCAGGCATGGCTCAAAATGGATGCGAAAAGGTGCAAACACACCAGACGCTGAAGTGATGAAGCGTCTGGAAGCGCAGCCAGTTTCATTTTGGCGCATTTGTTAGCACATACATTAGACCGTCCAGTCAGACCAGCCGTGATGCGGCCAGCTCGCCCCATGCAGAGATTGTTTCGGCATCTGATCTATTTTTGTGTGAGACCCGCGAGTGATTGTGTGGAGCCAGATAGGAAGTCAGTACAAGTTGTCACTGGCGCGGAGCAAAGCAGTGCGTCTGGTGTGAATGGCCAGGGTCCTACTCAAGCTGAATTTACACAGAGCGGCACTTTGCGTCTGCACCATCACAATTATCTTCCACCCTCCTCCCTGCATGCATGCTCCAACCCGCTCTGACTGACTGGTGGCGACCATTTATGGATTTCGTTTCCACTCCCTCCGTGTCGAATCTGTCTATCTCAAATGCCTGTGCCACTGTGAAACAACATCAACAATGCTAGCTCGTTGCTACATGCTGAAAACGGTTGGATCTGGATTGTGCAATAAAGCAGGCTTGCTTGATACTTGTGGTGGATAGTTGTAAAGGTGAACGGAGCCTTTTTCCCCTATACCAGGGTGGAGGTATTAACAGCCAGACTCTGCCATTGTAGGGAGGGAGTCTGGCAAGCGAGACTACCCGGGGAGGAACTCAAGGTAGGAGCTGCTGAGATGGAGTGGAGCGCTCCAAGGCAGTGATTGACCTGGTTGTGGTCAACTTGTAAACCTCCACGAGTTGCTGGAACATTGTGTTTTTGATGAATGTGTGGCCTTATTCAACTCCAACATCACATACAGGAAGACACAGAAGAGCAAGCGCATCTAGAAG
The DNA here is from genome assembly GCF_964638095.1 of Poromitra crassiceps. NCBI lineage: Eukaryota > Metazoa > Chordata > Actinopteri > Beryciformes > Melamphaidae > Poromitra > Poromitra crassiceps. The sequence continues at coordinate 62,634,038 of NC_139624.1, forward strand.
CTCTATCTCCAATCTGTAGGGCTGCAAGAACCCTACATCACTCTCGTTGACATGGGCATGATCTAGAGGATGGCAACTGCATCAGCAATTGGATCGGTAGACACAAGATGGCACCCCATACAAGTGGTCGGACTATGTCCACAAGGTGTCATCCATCATCCTTGCCCGGCATGGTGATGTTGACATATCATCTGTGTGATCGACCGGTATGACACAGCATACTTGGCTAAAGATGATGAGCGGAATCTGATGATTCAGAATCTATAGCTACAGCTACAGCACGGTGGCTCAGTGGTAGAGCTGTCGCCTCACAGTCAGAAGGTCCTGAGTTCGATTCTCGCCTGGGACACTGTGGGCGCTGTGGTTGTGTTCCCCCCCATATCTTCAGTGCCCACTGCCCAGGTGGGGTATCTCGTCGTAAGGGCCTTTCTGTCTGTGTGGAGTTTGCATGTTCTCCCCGTGCTCCCCCCAGGGGGTTCCTCCGTACATAACCCCCCCATTAAAAACATGCAGAAGATCAGATCATCATCGTCATCCGACCAGTGACGACAACATCCGAAGTTGGTTCCCGGGCGCTGTACGAGAAAGCGACCACTGCTCCTGGCCTGCCCCCCGGAGGAAAGGACAAGCCAGGATGGGTCAAATGCAGAGGACAAATTTCACCGGCCACCGTCAGCATGATTGTGTTTGTGGCCATGCATGTGTTGATGTGTGATCGTGTGACAATAAAAGACGGGCTTGTCCGTCTGAAATCGTGAAATCGTGTTAATAAAAAGAGCTTATTTTAGTTATCTACATTCATTAAATATTTTAATGCAAGAAATCCTGGGGGTAGTTGGTACAGCAGTACCAAGGTAAAATGGGTGTTCACATTAACATATTTTCAGTGAACATAATTCTGAAATTACTCTCAAAACATCATAATCTCCTTCCTTGTGGTAAAACCCCAAACGCACATTATACCTTCCCATTCAAAAGTTACATTTCCACAATACTGGATGGCAGCCATCTTGGAATTCTGGGTCAAAACTATGCCATAATGTCAAACTGATGTCAGAATCGGATTCCTCGTGGTTGACTTACACCGAAAAGTGTCTTCATACATTATTCTATGTGCTCTGGGTCAAAAGTCAATTTTTTAACATGGCGGCAGTGGCCATCTTGGATTTGGCCATCTGGCAAGGAAAATCCCAGGTTCTTTAGGAGGGACCTCGGCGCTATTTTAACAAAAGGTCTATATAAGTCAAATCACTCATCAAAACATCTTAGGCAGAGAATGGTCATGGCTTTGAAGTTATAGCATCGGTTATCAGATACGGTCATTTCCTTCTCACAACGTCATCAAATTCACCATTGATTAGTCACTTTAACAGTTTATGATGTTCTATATGGTATCATTGTAATCCTTGACCATGAAAACGTTGGGATAGACATCTCCTTTTCAGTGTTAGCATGTGTGGTTCAGGAGATATGATGCAAACTACATAATTTGCTTATGGCAGAATTAAAATGGCCGCCACAAGGCATTTTTGCGATGGCTCAATTTCTGAAACTGTACAGGGCCCCAAACTATAAGCGTACCAAGTTTCATGCTTTTACGAAAAAGGGAACATCATTTTCACATATCATCTGGACTAATACACAGAAATCAGGGTTTTGTCATTTATATGGGGGTAGGTTTGTTTACAGAGTGATAACTATCCTTAAGCTACCAAATCGGCAGGGTTATCATACCAAAATATAAACTAGAGACATGTAGGAAGACAAAAATAACAAAATCGTGCGGTCACCTCAGGTGGTACCGATTTTTGCCTTGGCCCATGGACTAAGTGGTGCATGTCTGAGTCTGCCTCCAATTCTCATGAGGCCTTCTTCAAGCACAGGCCTGAGTTTGAAGAGTGGGCTGCTCTTGGGCAGGCTTTTGCCATCGGAGAGGGCAGATAATTCCACTGGGAAAGCTTCTTTTTGGACTGCTTTTATGATGACATCCATAGCTTGAGAAAGCTCATCAGGAGTGCGGGGTTGTTTGCAACGATGCCACCCTCTACATCCTTTGGCATAGTCTGTAGACTTGTGAGAACGAGCTATATGGATGAGGAAGGCGACAGATCTCAGTAGTGAATCCCACGTAGAGAAGCGCTTGAACCGGTCCGTGGTGAGGTTTTGCCTTTGAACTTGTGTGTGGAAGCTTGACACCTCAGGGCGTATCTCAACGTCGAGTTCAGGACTGATGAGTTCAAAGGATTCAGGTTTCTCTCGCATGTCCTCATATGGTCTATGAAGGAAAGCTGGACCGCTGAGCCATGTCGTTTTTGCAAGGTGGGATGCAGGGACAGCCCTGGATGCGTGATCAGCCGGGTTATGTTCGGTTGGTACGTAGAACCACTGCTCTGGCTTTGTCGACTGACGTATCCGCTGGACTCTATTGTGCACATACACGTAGAAGCGCTTCACCTCATTATGTATGTACCCGAGGACCACCTTGCTATCGCAGTAAAACTTTACTGCATCCATCTTGAGGTCGATCTCGTCGAGGATGAGCTCTGCCATTTCTACTGCTAGGACTGCAGCACAAAGTTCAAGCCTAGGGATGGTAGGCTCAGACTGAGGAGCGAGCTTGGCTTTCCCTAGGATGAACCCGACATCACTGTTTCCATCTTTGTTGATGGCCCTGATGTAAGCCACCGCACCAATAGCCTTGGTGGAGGCATCAGAAAACACACAGAGTTCCATGCGTCTTGTCTTGGAGAGGGAATCTCGTGTGTAGGTGCGTGGGATATGCAGCCTCTTCAACTCCTGGAGTGAGTCTCGCCAGACTACCCATTCACTCTGTTTCTCCTTCGGGAGTGGAGCATCCCAATCTGATGTGTCGCTGGTGAGTTCCCGCAGTAGAGCTCTTCCTTGTACAGTGACTGGAGAGGCGAAACCAAGGGGGTCGAAGACACTGTTTACGGTGGACAGAACCCCACGCCGCGTGAATGGCTTGTCACCCACTGACACTCCGAAGGTGAATGTGTCATTAGTTATCTCCCAGCACAACCCAAGACTCCGCTGTATAGGTGTGGTCTCTGCACTGAGGTCCAAATCCTTTATGCTTTGAGCATGATCCTCTGGTGGGAAAGCCTTCATCACAGCTGGGCTGTTGGAAACTATCTTGTGGAGGCGGAGGTTTGACTCAGCGAGAGATGCTTGAGTCCTCTGGAGAAGACTGATAGCCTCTGTGTCAGTGGGCAGGGACACAAGCCCGTCATCCACGTAGAAGTGTCTTTCTACAAACTGTCGTGTGTCTGTACCATGTTCATGTTCACCGTCTTTGGCGGCCCGCCTAAGCCCATAGATGGCAATGGAAGGCGAAGGGCTATTGCCGAAAACATGAACCTTCATTCGGTACTCGATGATGTCTTTCGTCGGATCATTATCCCTGAACCATAAGAACCTCAAGAAGTTGCGGTGGTCCTCTCTGACAAGAAAGCAGTGGAACATTTTTTGGATGTCTGCCATGATTGCCACTTGCTCCTTTCTGAAACGGAGAAGGACTCCCATCAGACTGTTATTGAGGTCAGGTCCTGTCAACAGCACATTGTTGAGGGAGACGCCACCTTCCTGCGCACTGGAATCGAAAACCACCCGGATTTGGTCTGGCTTCTTAGGGTGGTATACGCCAAACGTTGGCAGGTACCAACACTCCTCGTCTTCTGTCAGAGGGGGGGCTGGCTCAGCGTGATCATCCTCAAAGATCTTTCCCATAAAGGCTATGAACTGTTGCTTCATCACAGGTTTCCTGTCGAGGGTTCGGCACAGTGAAGTAAGACGAGATAGTGCTTGCTTGCGGTTGGTCGAGAGTCGTCTTCGTGGCACCTTGAAGGGCAGTGGAGCAACCCAGCTATTTTTCTCATCTCTGTACACCTCTGAGTCCATGATCTTTAGAAAGGCAGTATCTTCAATGGATAGAGCAAGCTTGTTGTCGTTTGCAGTTGTTTCGAACACACTGCGGCCCAGGTTATGCTCTGTAACCCTCTCCAGGTTGGATTTGTGTGTGCTGCTGAGAGGATCCCGTCGCTCCCCGCCGTGACACATTCTGTCTTTCAGGTCCATGAAGCTGTTGCAGGGTGTCAAGTAGGAAGGGCGTCCATTCTCTAACACGTGGGTCTTATAGGTGTTCACGCTAGGAGCGTGGGCATTCCCAAGGCATACCTCTCCAACCACGACCCAGCCCAAGTCCAACCTTTGAGCGAAGGGTGCATTGTGGGGTCCGTTGACCTGCTCTCTCACCTTATGTACTCTTACAATGTCTCTCCCCAACAGAAGAAGGATCTGGGCGTTTGGATCGAGCTCTGGGATGTGGCTTGCCACAGATTTCAGGTGGGGATGGAAAAGAGCTACCATTGGAGTTGGTATTTCTGACCTGTTGGTGGGAATTTGATTGCATTCAATCAGTGGTGGTAACGCGATAGTAGCTCCTCCTTTCACTGGCTCAATTTGGAAGCCCTCTGCCTTTCTTCCAGTCATTTCGACGACTCCAGCACATGTTCTTAATGAGTATGGAGAGGAATGGCTCTTAACACCGAATATCTCAAAGAATTCCGGCCTTGCCAATGAGCGGTTGCTGTGGTCGTCAAGTATGGCGTACGTATTGATCACCTTGTCACGCTGTCCCTGGGGAAACACTCGAACCAGACATATTTTAGAGCAGGACATTGCTGGCTGCCCTTCACCACAAATCTCAGTGCATTGTGAGGTAACGGTAGGTGCGGTTGTGAGATCTTCTCCCTTCTCGCTGTGCTCTGGTGTTGAAGTTGGAAATTTGGGTGCCTGAGGTGCTGGGCCAGGATGCATAGCCGAGGTGTGGCGATCACTCTCACACTCGCTGCATTTCACGGGGACTTTACAGTCCTTGGCTAAATGGGAGATTGATGCACAGCACCTGTAGCATATCCCATTTTCGCGGAGGAAGGCCTTTCTCTCGTTGAGTGATTTCAGTCTGAATCCACGGCACTTCTTTAATGGGTGTGGTTTGTGATGGATTGGACAGTTCTTTCCTGGATTCTCAAATTGCTTTGGAGTCATGCTTGTGTCCTGTTCAATGTCTAGGGAGATGTCTGTCTTGTGGACTGATACAGGGAATCTCCCTGTCCGATAGACTGGTTTATCTCTCACAGGAGGACTATTATTGGTGGGGAGAGCAAAACTTGGGTCGTTCCTGGTGCGTGCTTCATAGGAGATAAATCCAGCGAAGAAGGAAAATGGGGGAAAGAGGCCGTTATGTTCTTCTTTGAACCTGGAGCCTTGAGACATCTATTTCTCCTGTAGGGCATGTGGAAGTTTCTCTACTATGGGACTAATGACGCGTGAGGTGTCCAGGAAAGCCAACCCAGGTAGATATCCGTCCTCCTTTGCAGACTGAAACTCCATAAGGAGGTCTCCAAGCTCTCTTAGCTTAATATGATCCTTGATGGAGATCCTAGGAAATGTATCGAGTCTCTTGAAAAGTGCATCTTCAATAACCTCGGGTGAAGCGTAACACTTAATCAGTCTATCCCATGCTTTCATCAGTGCTGCCTCAGGATTATTGACATGCACCTGACGAATTCTCCTGACATGGAGGGATGATTCTTTGCCTAGCCACTTGGTCAGGAGGTCCAATTCTTCGCTGGCTGAAAGGTCGAGACCTCTGATGGCGTTGAGGAAGGACGACTGCCATGCCCTAAAGCTCTCAGGGCTATCATCAAACTGGTTGAGCCCCGTAGTCACTAGCTCCCGACGTGCTAAGTACTTAACAAAGTCTGTCGTAGCAGGAGCCTTAGCTGGGTCGGCTGATGTGGTGTAGCGATGAGGAGTATAGGATTGAGCTGAAGGATTCATATTTTGGATATGTGGCTTAGTGTGTGGTTCATTTTTCTCCCGATAGATCTTGTTGGCGTGAGAAAGTGCTTTGGAGGGCGTCGAGTAGAAAGGCGGGGTATGCTCAATTTTAGCAGGTGTCTCAGTATTGGTCATTGGTTGAAAATCCTCATATGGGGTTCCCCATGTGACTAGGCTGTCATTGTTTTCAATGGGCGAATTTACGAGGACATCATCATCACGCAAGGTTACATGTAACTCATTCTGTTGTTTTACATATTTACTTGTGCGATCTTCGATCTCTCCCTGTAACGACGGACTGCTGCGATGTGCTTTATCCGGCTCTACAGCTGCCTCCAGGACTTCTGCTTGTGCATTGGTGGCAGCAGCCTCTCTCTGGAGAGCCAAGGTTCCCAATTCGGCGTCCAGTCTCACCTTCTCCAGGAGCGCCTGTGCATCCTCCGCTTTCTGTCTCGCCTCTGTCTCAGCCAGCTTGTGCTTTAATTTGGCCTCTCTCTCGGCCTGCTCCAGTGTGAGCTTAGCTTCTCTCTCAGCCTGATCCAATTTTAGCTTCGCTTCTCTCTCTGCATATGATGCGCGTACCCGTGCTGCCTCAGCCTTACCACGGGCCTTTGCTGCTGCACTGGCTGATGATGAAGATGTGCGGCCGCTGCTTGTGCTGATTCGTGAGGTTTTTCCATCCTCTTCGGCTCGCTTCATGCTGTGCTTTGACATGCTGTATTTGATCTGTTGCAGTATATTACGTTGCACCAGCTGATCTCTTGTCTTTTTACTGTACTGTCCTCCTAATGGTGTTTCTGAACCAAAATTAGACAGCCAGCCAAACTCCCACAATAAACAACAGGAGAGTCAGGATGTAGCGTTCTAGCTCCGTTTTTAATGACTCTTGTAGAGCATGTTGATATGGCAAGGAATGAAACTGCAACGACAGAAATAATATACATTGCGTTAGGCTAGATAATGTTACACAAAAAGTAAATGTATAGACATTTGCTAAGCAGAGCCGGAATTACACAAATTGCTCAAAATATAACTTCTCAAAATATACTGAAAAGTATAGGCTATGCTACTGAGGCACGATGTATTGACATGTCATATGAGCATTTATCAGCCAGCAGGCCTATTTAGCATTAATCGACTAAACAACACAAAAACATCCCATCGACGATAAATCTACTTCAATACTCAAAGATAACCTTGCAAACAACAAATAATTACTCACAGACAATGCGTTCGATGGCCCAAATCAAAGGATTGCGACAGAATGTGGAACAGCATGTTGCTCTGCAGCTTTCTTCCTTTCAACTGCCACATGTGGTCGGTCCTACTTTCAGTTTCGTTTCAATACTGCTGCAATACCACTTTTAACCACACGGCGGCACTAAAAACAACCAAATTACAACGACTGCCAGGAGGGCAGAACAGTAATCGAATCGAAGCGTGAGGCCAGTGAAGATTCACAGCCCTAATGGATTGTACTGAAAATATCCACAGTACATATTTTCAGTAGAATACATGTGGAAGACGCTTGTCGCTTCAAACACGACGAGCGATGGTCTCTCTAAACACTGAACGAACCTCAGCGGAGAAATGCAGTTTTCAATACACTGCCTGACAGCTCGTCAGGTAACGCTAAGTTGCTAACGTTATATTCAACCCGCAGCACAGTCCCACACAGCACACACGGAGTTAACAAAATTATAGAACATGTGTTAATGAGCTGATTGTTTCGCTGGGTGTGTTAATCATTCTGAAATGGTCACAAAGCACATCTGAGCTGTATCGCTCAGAAATTCAGAGCAGGGGGGTGGGGCGGATATAGTGAGAGAGACAGGATTCCATGCAGCACTACTCTCAAATGCTTGAAAAAAGCCTTTCTCTCAAATAAATGAATGTTATTGGCAGTGGTATGAGCTTTTAATTCATATATAATGCTAGTTTAACCCTTGTGCCATGTTTTGATATACTTACGTTAATATGAAGCCACGAAGGAGGAAAAAAAGTCACCACATTAGCAACACGTTGTATGCAAAGTGAATATGCAAATTAACCGTTTGACCGACATGCTTAACGAACCAAAGATGTTCTCGGCGGTTAAACGTCGACATCCCTAGTTGCATGTGCCAACATCTTTACACTTAATAATGAAATGAAAATTTAAACCAACCACATATTACTGGAGTTTAATCAGACAGCAGAATCATGTCAGCACACAATTGAGTCTGCAGATCGGACTGAAATATTAATTGACTTTGACCTGTTTTCCAGTTCAACACCTTTGAGCAACTGTGCATCAACTTCACTAATGAGAAGCTGCAACAGTTCTTCAACCACCACATGTTTGTGCTGGAGCAAGAGGAGTATAAGAAAGAGGGCATTGTGTGGGAGTTCATTGACTTTGGCATGGACTTAGCTGCCTGCATTGAACTCATTGAGAAGGTTGGTGTGGTGTCAACTTTGATTTCAGAGGCAATGAAAACTGATGCAACAAAAGTGTAACACGTTTACAAGACTGAATATTTCATTCAATTCCAATTCCTTCCTTCCTGTAGCCCATGGGTATCATGTCCATCCTTGAAGAGGAGTGCATGTTCCCCAAAGCCAGTGATGCAACATTCAAAGCCAAGCTGTATGACAACCACCTGGGCAAAACACCCAACTTCCAGAAACCAAGGATTATCAAGGGGAGACCAGAAGCACATTTCTCCTTGGTTCACTATGCTGGCACTGTTGATTACAACATTGGTAACTGGCTGGTGAAGAACAAGGATCCTCTCAATGAGACTGTGGTCGGACTCTACCAGAAGTCACCACTTAAGTTGTTGGCCATGTTGTTTGCTAACCATGCTAGTACAGATGCAGGTATGTAAAGTGTTGCCTCAGCAAACAGATAAAGGCATATTCATAAATATTCAAGTTGATTTGTGTAACACACAGAATCTATGCTTTATTTAACTTTGTAGATGCTGGCGGTGGAGGGAAAAAGAAGAAGGGGTCCTCCTTCCAGACTGTGTCTGCATTGCACAGGGTGAGTTGACATTGAAAATCAAAGATGTAACATACATTACAGACTAGAAAAGTACAAAACTCCGCCAAGCACCGCTACGGCAAACAAGGAAAATAACCAATGTCCACATTTAGAGAAAAAAACATCAACAACATCACATAATCTGGCGGAAGCATTTTTCAAAGGTGAAACAACCCAGATTATGGTTTATAGTGGGACTTGTGTGAAATAGGCTCCACCCACCAAACTTTGGAAGTCGATTATATGAATAATATATATAACAGTGTGGACTGTGACAGAGGTTTTGTGTAGAACAGTCCAGACATGCTGTGTGTCACAGTTTGGTGCTGATTCGACCAGATTTGCAGGTGTAGCGTAAAAGCAGTTTTGGACAAAATACTAAATGGCGGCAAAACTTGAGGGAGGAAATGGCGGGGCCTCCATGGAGAGATGTGGCTTGACCCAAGGAAAGCAACAGTCAAGGAATAGTGTTTCTATGATTTACAACCAAAGGATTATGGGCCTTTAAATTGTGAAATATTGCTATAGCGCCCTATAAGCAAAATGACACCAAAGAATTTGTACTAGCTCCGAGTACATACCTGCACACCTGTACCAAGTTTGGTTAGACTAATAATCTAATTCGCTTTTTTAGTCTTTTCTTTTTTGTCTTTTTAGCCCATAGAAAAGTCGGGCTCTATGAACCTACCTACCAAGTTTGGTAGCTATAGCTCTTATGGTTATTGAACTACAGCTATTCTATGCAATTGTTTTCGAAAACCCATTCAAGTGAATGGGAAACTTAATTGTGAATATCGCGTAAAGCAGTGGTTCTCAACTGGTGTAGCCTCAGGACCCACTATTTTCCTTGTCATGAAGTCGCGACCCAAATTTCAGATTTTTTTTAAACCACTCAAATTTATTGCACAAAAAATAGCGCATTAATTTAATACACAATGCCTTCATGCACTGTTATAAACCTCAAATGAACAAAAAAGTGCAACAGAAGTGCAACTAGGGCTAAAAACCAATTGAAATAAGGCAGACTTGAATTACAAGCCTATATGTTTTTAAATTTAAACAAGTCAAACTGGTCATGCTCAGAAAGTCTTATTTGAACTGTATGAAATATGAAATAAAAGGCAGACTTATCTTGAATTACATGCCTATATGTTTTTAAACAAGTTAATAATCATAATAATAATAATAAAACAAGTTAACCTGGTCATGCTAATCCAGTTTCAATAGTCTGAATTTAACTAATATGAAATAAAAAGGAATCACAGGCAGGCTATATGCTTTTTAGTTAAACTGGTCATAACTTTTAATTAAACTGGGGCCATGCTAATCCAGTTTCAATCATCTGAATTGAACTAAAATTAAATATGAAATGAAAATGCAGACTTCTCTTGAATTACAGGCAGAGCATATGCTTCAGCTTGTTAAACAAGTAAAACTGGTCAGGCTAATCCAGTTTCAATAATCTGAATTTAACTCAAATGAAATATGAAAAAAAAAAAAAAAAAAAAAAAAAAAAAAAAAATTGGCCAATGTCCGCGACCCAATCAAAACGGCCCCGCGACCCACCTTTGGGTCGCGACCCACCAGTTGAGAAACGCTGGCGTAAAGTGAAAGACAAATCTCTTATTAACTCATTGAGTGCCAGCCACTTTTGGAGAACGGACGCTCCCAGTGCCAGAGTTTCAGAGCGTTTTCAGTGATTTCTCGAGGCCCACAGAATATTGTGTGATATTACTATGTAAACACCGAACACGCACAAAGAACGAGGAGACTCTCTTCTATCATCAGCAAAAAAAAGTTTATTGATATCATTTTCCGTTCTTTAGTTATCAGCCGGAGAAGATAGGTGGATTTCAGCCAAAACACACGTTTCAATTTAGAAGCTGAGATATTCAGCCTTTTGTGAAATGAAGCATTTCAAGCACATGACTGACTCTGAAGCTAATATTTTCTGATGTAGTCACACCTCAAAAATAATTTCCTTCAATAAAACAGTGAAAACAAAGGAATTTTGTTTGGCCAAATAATATTTTTTAGCTGCAACCAGCAGCGCTGGCCCCTGCGTGCGCAGACCCTACACCTTCTTGCTGGTCTTGATCTACTGCTGGTGGGCATCAGATATTCTAGCTTGTTTGCCTGTCTCTGTCCATCGAGCCTGCTGTCTGGGGCTGTGTTTACTGTCAATGGTTGTATGCTGCCCTGCGTGCCCCACCCCCCTCCTCCTCCTCCGTGGGAGTGTCTCTGGTGGCTCTGCTGCGTTTGCTCTGCGTTTGCTCTGCACTGAAAAGTGCGCTGCACCCCGCTTTTTCACAGCGTGTCGCCGGCTCCCAGCTGAGAATAATGTAACTTTTCAGAAAGACGCTGGTGTCGGCAACTAAATCATATGGAGGGGCTATCGCAGCGGAGACGGAGGGGCTCAGTTGTGGCAGCAGATTGACTGCTGTTCACAGGCACAGCTAACGTTATGCTTCATGCATATCGATGCATACCGATGCCGTTTCCGCTTCCATAACGACTTCTTCTCTGTTTTTTACTCAACTTTCTCTAATCTGGAGAGCACTGTCGCCACCTAATGGGTCGGTAAAATAGGTTATACACATTCAACATGCCCCAAAATTTTACAGGAGATGGATCTGGCTTTGATCCACGTCCCACCGTCAAAAAACGCAATTGACAACTTTAGTCGTCATTGGCACTCTACGTTACTATCCGAATTGACGACTATAGTCGTCATTGGCACTCAATGAGTTAAAGTAAGAGCACACAAATCTCTTATTAAAGTAAGAGCACACCTTTCCTCAATGAGCCACACGTTTTGAGGTCCCGCATGTCTATGTAGTGTGAAAACTGTAGGAGAAATAGTCATGCACAACTTCAGCTGTATCAGAAGGTAACACAAGCACAGACAGACAGACACACAGATAGTACGTTTATGTGACTTAAAAAATTCGAATTATTGCATTAGTCCGCCTAAAACGACTTTTGAAATACATGTAAACATGTTAGCTCGACTGAAATCGAAGTTATAAAAGTCAGACTAACACACCCAGATAATGCGATTGGGAGTCGATTTACGCATTTATGCATGTATACAGGCCAGTCGGACTGGAACTCGACCGGAAGTTGAACAGCGTGTAAAACGCATAAAACGTAAACAGAGGAAGAGGATGCATCTCAAAAGTAGAGCGTACAACACCAAAGATGATGGGATTTCAAGCAAGACTGCCTCTTCTGAATATTCTGACACTGCATTTTTCAGACAGAAAGAAATTAAACTTGTTCAAGACCCGTCTCAGTCTCAGCAACACACTCTCGCGAATTTTTTTTGGAAATTTGATAGAATATCTTAGTTTCAACTGTGTTGAGCTAACAAGGGGCAGCTTTGTGTATACGTATATGTGTGGTTTATGTGGAGTTTGGGAACTATCGCGATCTCCATTTCAAGTGAGCTTGCTAGGTCAGCACTAACCCTGCTTCAATCATGAGAGACTTGTAAGACATTTTAACAATCTTTATTGAATTAGAATAGACAGTTTGAGTATGGCATATGACTCCATGATGTGACGCTCCTCTTGCTATGAGAGAGGGGGGCGTCAGTGCTGTATGACTCCATGATGTGACGCTCCTCTTGCTATGAGAGAGGGGGGCATCAGTGCTGTATGAGATAGAAAATCCCCCCTAAGGGGATTTGTTTCCAACAGGAGTCATGACATTGGTGGTGATCTGGGGAGGTGGTGGGGTGAAGCTTTTGCTCTGGAGATGCTGGATGAATGCGGGATGCTGGCACAAGGTGAGTGATGACTGCACAAGTGTGATTTAAGCTGTGGTGATGGGGGCTTTATATAGTACCAGGAGAAGGGCATTTATGATGTCATAACTGACGTCATTTGGGCAACTGACGTCACCCTGCAAAGGTGACGTCATAGAGAAGGTGACGTCGGAGATGGTGACGTCATTTAGTGACGTCATTTAGGCTGAGGGGTATGACAGCATGGGGTGTCTACCTATGCCTTTTGGTCTTCCATGATTGAAATTCGGTCTGACTACACTTCAATCATGAGAGACTTGTAAGACATTTTAACAATCTTTATTGAATTAGAATAGACAGTTTGAGTATGGCGTATGACTCCATGATGTGACGCTCCTCTTGCTATGAGAGAGGGGGGCGTCAGTGCTGTATGAGATAGAAAATCCCCCAAAGGAATTTTAAAGTTTTAGGAACTGGGAGAGTGAAAACAAGGGGGGTCATGGAGCTTGCCTGGGGTATGCTTTAGTCAGGTCATGGGCTGACAGGGGGAGATTATGCATGCCAGGAGATGAGGGGCTGACTGGGGTTGTTAGGCAATGGCAGGGATGCATGGGAGTGGACGTGGATAGCCCGGGCATGGGCGCATTTAATGAGAAATGGGAGAGTTTGATCACCACCAACGAAGTGCTTGCTTCCTCTTTAGTCATGGAAGGAAGGATCTTTGGGCTGATAGTATGGCGTCTTGCTCTGGTTGGATGTAGGATGCATAGGCTGATGAGGACCAGCGACCCAGTTGTTGAAGGGAGGCGGAGGATACCCCCTGCATGGCTGCTGATGTGGCTGCCCTGATCCTGAACGAGTGGCTGGAATAGTTCTCTGCAGGGATGTTTGCATTTCTGGAGTGTTGTCTTGAAGTGATGGATGAACCAGGATCTCGTCATGTGATGATGGGGAGAAATGAGGAAAAGGGGGGCCAAGGCACTATCGGGTACATTTCATATAATGCGGAGGACTGATCCGAGCCGGCAAACTGCTGCGGCCAAGTGCCAGCGAACCAGTGGCCTTGGTAGACCCCCCCAAAACCCACAGATGGGGCTGCATCTGTGAAAAGTTTTAAGTCGTTGGCAGACGAGACGATTTCGTCATAGAAAAATGAGATTCCGTTCCAATTTTCTAACAGGTGAGCCCAGAATTTGAGATCGGATCGGTATCCCTCATTTGAGGGTAACTGAGTCAAGGAGGCTGGGGACTGAAGATGCTAAATCGAGCAGCCAGGAAATGAATGACCTCCGTTGGGGAATAATGTGCATGGCAAAATTCAGGTGGCCGAGTAGAGACGGAAGGTCTCGTTTTGAAATGTGGCTGGCTGCTGAATAGGACTGGGCTATTTCGCGGATGCGAGACAATTTTTCGAGGGGGAGGGAAGCTTGCATAAGCTCGGTGTCAAGATGCCCAGAAACGTGGTCTATTTTTGCATAGTGGAGGGAATAGGTTTCGGGAGGAATGAGGCTGTTTATGCTTGGAGTGGGGCCGTGATGAGGGGCTGATAGGTCTATAATCAGGCGCTTTTTGCCAGAATATTTGCGAGTGGCGACGCCTACTAGACTTGTTCGGAACACCGGGAAGGGGGGAGAATCGAAAGGGCCGATTATGAATCCTTTAGATAATTCCCTGCTAAGGAGTTTGAGATACTATTTTGGGCTCTTTTTGAGCCGTTTGCAGATTTTTTTTTTTTTTTTTTAGAGACGTGGGAAACTATGGGGGGAGAAATTACTCCTATTTTGAACCCCTGGGAGAGGCCAGTTTAAGAGATGATCGGTGAATACGCGATCAGGGTGGCAGGCTAGTTTGAGAGCCAGGGCTGGGATGTCGATGGGGGTGGATGGATGGGATTCTAGGATTTTTAACCCAATTTCTCTTTTTTGGGGAACTGCCTTGGGGGGCGGATCCTGCGGGGGCAGACGGAGCGGGGGTGCGCTTCCCTGCAGGCGCTGCAGACGTGCAGAAAAATACAATTTAGGATAGGTGCATTACCTTCATTTAAATTTATTGCAAATAGCCATATTATTATGCATAAGCACCTTGCGCCCCTGGCGGTCTGATTGCGTTTGGCTGGAAGGTTCCCTGCTGGAGGAGGGGAGGTGGACTGGGGGAAAACGGGGTGTGGCTGCCGGAAGCCTGGAAGGCAGCTTTAGGGCATAGGGGAGCCGTGTGGCCTATTTCGCCGCAGGAAAAGCAGGTGATCGCCTGATGACCGCCCGTGACCAATACCAATAGCTCGGTATCCAACACGGACCAGTCCAGGCGGGTGTTGGATCGAGTTATGTACAGCGCTGCTTTCGCAGAAAACGCTTTGTGGTACTGGTAGAATATGCCCTTCCCGTATTTTAGGTGGAGGTCCCCCAACAGTGCCATGTATTCGTCTAGCTCGGTGCAACGGTTGGGATACACGGAGTAGGGCTGGGCGATATGACCAAAATCTCATATCCCGATATAAGTAATTTCATATCCCGATACCGATATATATCACGATATAGCATATTTTCTGTAAATTCTATTTATAGTTTATATAAAATGACCACATGGCCATTTATTTATGTAGCAGTTGAACCAGTTAAAATGTTGTCAAACCTCACAAAGGATACATGCATTCAGAATACAGATAAGCATGGCTATTCTTTACAACACAAATAATAATAATTAGTTGCAGGGCAGTAGAATGAAACACAAACTGAACCATGCCACCAGTTCGATTTTCAAAGAGGACACTAGCATTTGATGTGTTTGATTTAAGCACTAATTTGGAATCATATCTAAAAGTGGACACTAGGCGGCAGTATTTCTTTAGTCAACGTCAAAATACCTACATGTTCAGTAGAAGAAGAATAAAACGGTAGAAGAAGAAGAACAACGTTAACTAACACAACTCACACAGGGAAAGCTAAAAGCTAAAGCTAACGACAGACGTTTTGTTGTCAGCCCTCAAGGGATTTCCTTGGGATGATGAGAGGAGATGTTTTGCCAGGTTTAACGTTAGGAGGACACACGCAAATATGGATCAAACGCGGACTTAACACAGCGCAATGCCTGGGTAGGCTAGGCGGATGGAGTGGAGGTAACATCTCCCTGCACTTTAGCCTACACACGGCTGATTTGTGCCACTTATAAAGGGACACAATGGGCTTGTTGACACAGTCTGGTGCGTGTGTGGACGTGAGTAAAAAAGAAAACGGAATGAAGAAAGCACAGCGTCATCCAAATGACAGACAATATTGCCGTAAAGAGTGTGATTTGCAACACAACGATATAAACGATAGAGCATCATATCATACGAAATACATTTTCTATCGTCCAGACGAAATATATCGTCATATCGCCCAGCCCTAACACAGAGCATATTATGTCGCAGAGAACCCCGAACGCAACAAAGAACTCGGTTGGTGACAGCTCTCTGGCGAGACGGGGGTCGGAAGATTTTAGGACGGCCGATACGTCTTGGCCGCCCATTATTTTCTTGCTGCACTCAGCAGACGGCAGGATAATACTGACTAAGTTAATATCTCTGCCTTGAAGGATCCTGGACCGAAGTCTGGGGGATACGTTTGCAGAAAGTGGGATATATGGCCTTCCGTATGCGGGGGAGGGAATAGCGGAGGCGAGGGAATTCATTGGGGGAATATGCACGGGGAGGGGAGGGAACTCGGCGCACACACCTGGATCCTGAAGCGGAGCTGGCTGGGCTGATATCACTGGATGAGATGCCGGTTGAAAAGGGGGATACATGCCTGGAACCTGATCGCTGATTGGGCTGCTGCTGAGGGGAGCGTGGGGCTCCCGAGTGTCTCCAGGCGGGCATCGATGAGGGACCCGACCAGTGATTGAATGGTTGCAAACAGTGGATCCTGGAGGCTTGGAGGGGCTGGAAGCCTCGTAGCGTCCGCCGAGGAGCCGGCGGTTTTGGTGCGTTTCGCTGGGGCTTTCTTGGAGGCGGATTTCTTGGCTCCTTTGCCGCGGCCACGGCCTCCGGAGTGCTGCGCGGGCTTTGATCCGGGCGAGACGTCTTGTACCTCCGCGGGGATGGATTGCTTTTTGCGGCCGCGACCCCTGGTGTGAGGAGCGTCCTTTGTGACGCCTGAAGATGAAGCCTGGGGATCGGAGGTTTGCCCTGGGATGGTCGGGACGTTGATCGCGCTCTGGAGGAAGGCGTCCACGGCGGCGTTGACCCTCTGAAGCTGCTGCTCGTTTTCAGACTCAGACATGATGATGGACTGAGTGAAGCTTTTGCTCTGGAGATGCTGGATGAATGCGGGATGCTGGCACGAGGTGAGTGATGACTGCACAAGTGCTGTGGTGATGGGGGCTTTATATAGTACCAGGAGAAGGGCATTTATGATGTCATAACTGACGTCACCCTGCAAAGGTGACGTCATAGAGATGGTGACGTCATTTAGTGACGTCATTTGGGCTGAGGGGTATGACAGCATGGGGTGTCTACCTATGCCTTTTGGTCTTCCATGATTGAAATTCAGTCTACGACTACACTTAAAGCCTACTTGAAGAAGAAAACAAGTCGGGGCAGGGGGGAGTAACGAGACTTGGGGAGATCCATCAATAAATGGATTTCCCACTTGTGCTTGTATACTGGGACAAGGACAGTAGTCAGAGTAAATAGCCTAATCAAGCCTAACCATACTTCGACTTAACTGTGCATGTAAACGTAGTGACAGACACAAACGACCGAACACACAATCTCCTCCTGGCTTCGCCTGCCAGAGATAATAACTGTATACATGATTGATTGATTTTCTTTATTTAAGTGTCATGCTTCGAATGAAGCCCAGCCCACATGGGCTTACAGGACACTTTTACTGTTCATCATTTAAACAAACAATGATCAAAACATAAAACCAACAGAAACACCCAAAATACATACAGTAAAGTTGTACAGCATGAAAACCACCACCTGAACCTACTTAAAGAGCTGTGCTTGCCTTCTATTCCAGGCCCTAGAAATAAAGTTAGCAGTCTTAAATACCTCAGTCTTAAACAACCACTCCAACTTCTGGCCATCATCTGCCCAGAAGAGCTCAGGTCTTTGCTTTTGCATTTCGTCAAATAAGGAAATCCTCAAATCATCATATAAAGTACAATAAAACATGAAATGAAACTCGTTTTCAACATCCTTTAGATCACAGACATTGCATATCCTGTTCTCTTCTGGTATAGCTGTGAACCGCCCTACTTCAATGGCAAGAGGCAGTACATATACACAAGAGGCAGTACATATACATATACATATACATATACATATACATATACATATACATTTTGATCAGCAACATTAAAGTCGAGTTGAACCCAAAAATTATTTTTTTTAATTTGAGTTCTAATACCTGGGTATTCAGTGCACCTATTTAATAATGTATGCAAAAAGAAAATCACAAAAATCTAATTTCTTTAGTTTTTCACACTTTTTCACATTCACATTCACATTCATAACAGTAATCTACAGTTTGCTGACATCACATTACACTATCAAATTTCTACCCCATTTCAACCAATCATATCACGACATGGCAGCTGTCAATCAATCTTCATTTCGAGGAGAAAATTCTCCAGGCAAAATGGCCGGATCCCACTCGCGTAGCACCACAACACACTACTCGGTTTGGGGGCAGAACACGCCAGGATTGGCCAATGCCAAATCCAGTCCCCAGACTTGTCAAATCAAATCGACACGCTATTATGGCCCGCCTCTCAACACTGTAATCTCAGACAAGATTTGTTTTCAGACTCTGAAACGTCTCTGACACTCGCGCTACTTGCGTTCCGTTGGGTTCAGTTGGACTTTAATGGTTTAAGATAGTTTTTTACTGAGCATGCACTGACGATAGTCCAACTAGGACTGAAACGTTTGCTGCCAATTTGTGCCGATGCTCAATAAAATGGATCTGATTTTTTAAGACTTTGTCTTGTCTATAGTTCTGTGTGCGAGTCCTCCACTGCTTGTTAAGATAGTTTTTCAAATTATGGTGTACTGTATGTCTTGGATGCATTTAATATTGACAAACATCCTAACATCTTCCCAACATTGTTGCTTCCCTAGGAAAATTTGAACAAGCTCATGACCAACTTGAGGTCTACTCACCCCCACTTTGTCCGTTGCATCATTCCCAATGAGACTAAGACTCCTGGGGCCATGGAAAACCCTCTAGTCATGCACCAACTGCGTTGTAATGGTGTGCTGGAAGGCATCAGGATCTGCAGAAAGGGTTTCCCGAACAGAATCCAGTATGCTGACTTCAAACAAAGGTAAATAACTAGACTGAAATAAAGAAGAAGAAGAAGAAGAAGAAGAAGAAGAAGAAGAAGAAGAAGAAGAAGAAGAAGAAGAAGAAGAAGAAGAAAACTGTAAACCTAGATTATTTCAAAATGAGAAAGTGTGTCTCTATGAGACCACAAATAAGATTTCAACATCCACATCAATGTTTACATAATCTCTCTTAACGTCTGTTATTCATTTCAGATACCGTATCCTCAATCCCAGTGTTATCCCAGAGGGAACGTTCATGGACAATAAGAAGGCAGCAGAGAAACTCCTGGGCTCACTCGACATTGACCATGAACAGTATAGATTTGGACACACAAAGGTTAGCTCTGTAACAAAAAGGCAAAGCCCTCTCACCAAGAATAAACAGTCATCAATGACCTCATATTTCTACATTTCTATAATTTATTTTTAGGTGTTCTTCAAAGCTGGGCTCCTGGGTCTTCTTGAGGAGATGAGAGATGATCGTCTCACTCTAATCATGACTGGAATTCAGTCAAGAGGCAGAGGAATGCTTGCCAGAATTGAGTTCCAGAAAATTGTTGAGCGCAGGTTCGAATATTGTTAATGACAAATATTGGCTATTTAAGATTGAAAAACATTTAATAATATGTAGATCTTAAGTGAATTATCATTCACAGGGATGCTTTACTGGTCATCCAGTGGAACGTGCGTGCCTTCATGGGTGTCAAGAATTGGCCCTGGATGAAGATGTTCTTTAAGATCAAGCCTCTGCTTAAATCAGCTGAGACAGAGAAGGAGATGTCAAACATGAAGGAAGAATTCCTGAAGCTAAAGGAGTTATATGCTAAAACAGAAGCCCGCAGGAAGGAGCTGGAGGAAAAAATGGTCTCTCTTCTCCAAGAGAAGAATGACCTGCAACTCCAAGTCCAAACCGTGAGTTACAGAGATGTCACATTGTTTACTTACATCTTAGTCATTTATTTTATACTATTAATTACATATTATCTAAATAATAGCTGAACCTCTCTTCAACCAGGAGCAAGACAGTCTCTCAGATGCTGAAGAGCGCTGTGAGGGTCTGATCAAGAGCAAGATCCAGCTTGAAGCAAAATCCAAAGAGCTGACAGAGAGACTGGAAGATGAGGAGGAAATGAATGCAGAGCTGACTGCTAAAAAGAGGAAACTAGAGGATGAGTGTTCAGAGCTCAAGAAGGATATTGATGATCTGGAGCTCAGTCTGGCTAAGGTGGAGAAGGAGAAGCATGCTACTGAGAATAAGGTATTTTATGATTTTTCCTTTAGCTAATTTTGATAAATCAAAAAATAAAATAATTTAAAAGCTCTTCAACTGAGGTATACTGTAATTATTAAGGTTAAAAACCTGACTGAGGAAATGGCAGCATTGGATGAAATAATTGCCAAGTTGACCAAGGAGAAGAAAGCCCTTCAGGAAGCTCACCAGCAAACACTGGATGACCTACAGAGTGAGGAGGACAAAGTCAACACTCTGACCAAGGCAAAAGCCAAGCTGGAGCAGCAAGTAGATGATGTGAGTATGCGATTGACTTTACACAGTTTGAATTCTAAGCCTAAGGTATAGTAAATGTGGTTGATGACATGATTTTCTATTTATGTGTTCTAATAGCTTGAGGGATCACTAGAACAAGAGAAGAAGGTTAGGATGGACCTTGAGAGAGCAAAGAGAAAGCTGGAAGGAGACTTAAAGTTGGCCCAGGAAAGCGTAATGGATCTGGAAAATGACAAGCAGCAAATGGAGGACAGACTGAAGAAGTAAGAATAACCTCTATAACATCTCACTCACCGTGTACCTCACCTGATCAAAAAAATCTAAATGTTGTACATTCTCCAGGAAAGACTTTGAGATCAGCCAGCTCAACAGCAAGGTTGAGGATGAACAGGCCATGAGTGCTCAGCTCCAGAAGAAACTGAAGGAGCTTCAGGTAATTTCAGCTTCATAAAAAGAGTGAATGTTTTTGTTTGATTTGTCAGAAACAATATAGCTACTGAAATTAATAATATTTTCAGGCTCGTATTGAAGAGCTGGAGGAAGAGCTGGAGGCAGAGAGAGCTGCACGAGCCAAGGTGGAGAAAATGAGAGCAGACTTGTCCAGAGAGCTGGAGGAGATCAGTGAGCGGCTTGAGGAGGCTGGTGGAGCCACTGCTACCCAGATTGAGATGAACAAGAAGAGGGAGGCTGAGTTCCAGAAGGTGCGCAGAGACCTTGAAGAGGCCACTCTGCAACATGAAGCCACTGCTGCTACACTTAGGAAGAAGAATGCTGACAGTGTGGCTGACCTGGGAGAGCAGATTGACAATCTTCAGAGAGTCAAGCAGAAGCTGGAGAAAGAGAAGAGTGAGCTCAGACTGGAGCTTGATGACGTGGTCTCCAACATGGAGCACATTGTCAAGTCCAAAGTATGTGAAAACTCTTGATTGTGAAGAATTAAGCAACACATTCACAAATTTGTCCCTATAATAACTTTATGGATATCTTGATTTCAGGGCAACTTGGAAAAAATTTGCCGTACTCTTGAAGACCAGATGAATGAGTACAGAACAAAAGCTGAGGAAGGGCAGCGTGCCATCAATGATTTCACTATGCAGAGAGCAAAGCTTCAAACTGAGAATGGTATGACAATGAAAAGTCAGGATGTCGATCAATAAAAATGTGTGGTAGCTCAGTGCAGAAATGGTCATTGGACAACTGATTCCCCATTAAATCTTATTAATCCAGACTTTTTACTGAAGGTCGAAATAAAAAAGGGTAAAGTAGATAAAATAATCTAGATGTGAAAATCATCCTGGTAAGCTGGAAGTGCCAAGTTATATTGGTAAATGCTAGGAGAAGTTCTGCAGCAAATATCTGAGGTCTGCAAGCCAAGGCTTAAGAAAGATGGACACATTTTGCTAAAACACTGTGAATAAGAAAAAGAGCATTTTCAACAGGCGAGCTCACCAGGCAGCTGGAGGAGAAGGACTCTCTTGTATCTCAGCTGACCAGAGGGAAGCAGTCATACACTCAGCAGGTTGAGGACCTCAAGAGACAACTGGAGGAGGAAGTCAAGGTATTAAATTAATATGGTCACCAAAACCAGATTGTATCAGTAATCTAGCACAATAGAAAATTACATTGTTTTTTTTTCATCCTAAAAGGCTAAGAATGCACTTGCCCATGCAGTGCAGTCTGCTCGTCATGACTGTGACCTGCTGAGGGAGCAGTATGAGGAGGAGCAGGAGGCCAAGGCTGAGCTGCAACGCAGCATGTCCAAGGCAAACTCTGAGGTGGCTCAGTGGAGAACTAAGTATGAAACTGATGCCATCCAGAGGACTGAGGAGCTTGAGGAGGCAAAGTAAGAAATAATATCTCTTCCTTGAGAATATAAGCATGGCTTATTATCAACTAGATATGAGACACTTTACCTTAAGACGTGACCACATAGATACAGTCAATGTCTCGTCATAGGGTAGCTGGCATGTGGGTGTGGTCAGGGTGGGGTAAATCCTCCCATTCTCCCCATTCAGCATAGTTAGCATCAGGATCGGTGATTCAACCACCGCAGTAAACGCACATCTGAACAGACGTCTATGCATCTGCTCTAGAATCCCCAATCCTGTAGTGTACAGCCGGAGCACCGTCCTTTGGTGAGTCAGCCCATTGAGATATATGGGGGATGTTACCCCACTCGTGCGCCAGCCGTATTAACATTTTGTGGGCGTTCGCACACAGACCGATTGTATCTATAGCCTTGAATGTGCCTGCACCTATTTTCCCCTCCAAAGTACTCACATTTTTGACACAGTAAATTTTGGATCCTCCAAGTTGAACACGTCTCAACTTTAGCTGTGTTGCACACACTACGTCAATGTCAGACAGAAAAAAAATAGCAGCGGAAGGAGGAATGTATGTTTTGGATGCAAACTCATGAAGAGTGAAAAAGGTGACAGATATCAGGGCAGACTCAGAAATTACTCAAAAATCATTCACTTAAAATGGTGACTGTCACCTAAACGAGACTACTGTAGTTTGCATTGTATCAACTACAGCAGTGATACTCAACTTGCGGCCCGGGGGCCAGATGCGGCCCGCGACAGGGTGCAGAGTGGCCCCCCGACCATTTCCTAATAATTTCACGTTAGTTTCCATTGTGAATTAGAATCTAATTCACAATAATAACTAATGTGAAATCAAGTTTGGCTGAGCTCCAGTTACATTGTCAAATACCGCCGTCTGCTCGCTACCCAGGCACTTATGTATGTACTTAACCTAACTAACTTAACTAACTATCCGGTGTGCACAACATTGTCAGACTAAACTCCGGCTGACACCCCAAAAAACTACAATCCGCTACGGAAAAATGTATATTGTTTGTTTATTAACTGGCCCCTGGCCTCCTATCATTTCACAAAAGTGGCCCCCGGGCAAAGCAAGTTGAGTATCCCTGAACTATAGCCTCCACATAGAATGTGCTCCTCATCCTCTTCTTCAAGTGCAGGAAGAGCCATGGCTAACTTCCAATTGTCAAATTTTATTTTCAATACCGGTAGTTGGTCTTTTCTTTATTACTTAGGTTGGCTCGCTAATGCTAATTAGATACAGTAGGTTGATGGCAACAGGAATGATCCAGCATAATGACCCTTTCAGCCCTTACTCAAAGGTACGCTTGGTCCTCACCAAACGTAGACAACGTGACATCATTGAGATATTTCCAGTCCTGCTATAATGACGTTCAATAGGTTTTGGGGTCAGTCCTTCAGAATTAAAGAGAAATAAGGGCTTCTCTCTAGACTCACCATTTTGCCCTGGTGTCCAACAATCATACAAGGATGAATCCATCATAGAGGAAGCAGAGATACCAACTTCAAAAGACAGTAGCCTCAATATTCCATAATGCAACGCAGCTGCAGGACATGTCTTTTGACTGAGGGGTACACTTCTTCTTGCTCTTGCTCTCTTGCTCTAATGCCATTACTCTCACGGTCATCAATATTGCTCTCTCCACACATACACATACAACCTTGTGGATGCAACAAGTCACAAGTCATTCCAGGAAATAGTAGATGAGGAAGGTTAAAAGAAAGTTGATTCAACAAAAAAGGTAAATTACATCACAAAATAACTCCTGGAAAAGACGGAACATCACAGATTGATGTTACCAGTGGAAAAGCATCCAAAGATATAAATATTTCTTTAAAATCTTTGTGGATCTGGAAAAACAGGATCATTGCCACATTTTGCATTTCGGAAATTAAGGGCTGTTGAGTCTGTTCAGTAATGACACAACTCCCTCAACTTCAACCAAACATGTTATGCTTCTTCTGTCTCAAACAGGAAGAAGCTAGCCCAGCGTCTGCAGGATGCAGAGGAAGCTGTGGAAGCTATTAATGCTAAATGCTCCTCCCTGGATAAAACTAAACACAGACTCCAGAATGAAATTGAAGATCTCATGGTGGATGTGGAGCGATCTAATGCTGCTGCTGCAGTTCTGGACAAGAAGCAAAGAAACTTTGACAAGGTATATAGTAAAACTTATTGAACCCATTGTTATTTCTATCATTGGACATGAAACAAGAAAGCATTTCAACTTTTTGGTGGTAACTGTACAAGTATATTCTGTAGGTCCTGGCTGAGTGGAAACAGAAGTATGAGGAGTCCCAGACTGAGCTGGAAGGTGCTCAGAAAGAAGCCAGGTCTCTTGGCACTGAGCTCTTCAAACTCAAGAACTCTTATGAAGAGTCTCTGGATCATCTGGAGACCACAAAGAGAGAGAACAAGAACCTCCAAGGTCTGAATGGTATTAACACATTGTTAATTTGAATTCCAAAATTAATGTCCCTGTTAACTTCTACTCAATTCTCTTGGGCTTGTTGGGTGGCGCTTTGGATAACAGAGGAAATTTCTGACCTGACTGAGCAACTTGGTGAGGGAGGAAAGAGTATTCATGAGCTGGAGAAGGTTCGTAAACAACTGGAGCAGGAGAAGGCTGAGATACAATCTGCTCTGGAGGAAGCTGAGGTGAGACTAGACATATAGGTTTATGAATAGCTTTATGTAAATGTAAATATTGATTCACTTTAAAATGATAAAAGCACAAACATAAACAGGAATTTGATTTACACTTCTAACAGGGGTCTCTAGAACATGAAGAGAGTAAGATCCTTCGAGCTCAGCTGGAGTTCAACCAGGTTAAGGCTGAGATTGAACGCAAACTGGCTGAAAAGGAGGAGGAGATGGAGCAGATCAAGCGTAACCAGCAGAGAGTAGTGGACACTCTACAAACCTCCCTGGAGTCTGAAACTCGCAGCAGGAATGAGGCTCTGAGGCTGAAGAAGAAGATGGAGGGAGATCTCAATGAGATGGAGATCCAACTAAGCCAGGCCAACAGGCAGGCAGCAGAGGCTCACAAACAGTTAAAGGGCCTCCATGCACATCTCAAGGTAACATAATATTAGCCTATTTGTACTTATTGGATCATGTAAATAACAAAAACAGCACATATAAAACATATTGTCTACAGGATTCTCAGATGCAGCTGGATGATGCTCTTCGTGGCAATGATGATCTGAAGGAGAACATTGCCATTGTGGAGAGACGCAACAATCTGATGCAGGCTGAACTTGATGAGCTGAGATCTCTGGTGGAGCAGACGGACAGAGGTCGTAAACTGGCTGAGCAGGAACTGCTGGACATCAGTGAGAGAGTTCAGCTGCTGCACTCTCAGGTATGTTAAAATTTGTAATCACTTTACTTACAGTATATATCAATTTCTAAACATTAACATTCAGTATATACAGTAGTATATTATGATAAATTGTATGCTAATCTTACTACTACTGGCCTATGATAATATTTATTCTCTATTATCTGTAGAACACCAGCCTGCTGAACCAGAAGAAAAAGCTTGAGGGTGACGCATCCCATCTTCAGAATGAAGTGGAAGAGGCTGTGCAGGAGTGTAGAAATGCTGAGGAGAAGGCCAAGAAGGCCATTACTGATGCTGCCATGATGGCAGAGGAACTGAAGAAGGAGCAGGACACCAGCGCTCACCTGGAGCGCATGAAGAAGAACATGGAACAAACTATCAAAGACCTGCAGCATCGTCTGGATGAAGCTGAGCAAATCGCCATGAAAGGTGGCAAGAAGCAGGTCCAGAAGCTCGAGTCCAGGGTAAGTGACTAAGGTTCACTTTCTTTATGTGTAAATTACAGTTTAACAATGGTTGTGCTTACTAATACAAATGATATGTTAGTAATGTTAGTAGAACCCACATTATTACTATCCACATGGGAGAATAGAGGAAGTGAACACAGACTCATTTTTATAGGTGAGGGAGCTGGAAGTGGAAGTAGAAAGTGAGCAAAGGAAGAGCACTGATGCTGTGAAAGGAGTCCGTAAATATGAGAGACGCATCAAGGAGCTCACCTATCAGGTATATTCATATACGAACAGATACCTATCAGATATATTTGTATACCTTACACTCCAGATTCCAAATACATACAGTATCATCGGTGAAATGAGAAAGCAACATTAACGTTCATGCATGACTCTCATTCAATTTAAGACTGAGGAGGACCGCAAGAATTTAGCCCGTCTCCAGGACCTGGTAGACAAACTACAGCTGAAGGTCAAATCTTATAAGAGATCTTCAGAGGAGGCTGTAAGTAGATGTGTTTGCGGATATTCTATGTGCATTTCAGGTGTGTGTCCTCACTTGTTAAGTAATAAGCAATATTCAATGATTTCACAGGAGGAACAAGCCAACTCCAATCTGACAAAGTTTCGTAAAATCCAGCATGAGCTGGATGAAGCAGAGGAGAGGGCTGACACTGCCGAGTCTCAGGTCAACAAGATCAGAGCCAAGAGCCGTGACTCTGGTTCCAAGGTACATTAGGTCGTTAAATTATGATTTCCTTGCCATATTTGATACACAACTAGAACGACCGCAACGCGGACTTATGCCTCCGCCATTAGTTCATTCTTGAGTCCAAGTCGATGTTTGAGCCAAATCAGAAGAAATTCTATCAAGCCGTTCTTGAGCTGTTGCGTTAACCAACTTGGGAATGGCGTTCGTGAGGTCACAGTGACCTTGACGTTTGACCACCAAAATGTAATCAGTTCATCCTTGAGGCCAAGTTAATGTTTGAGGGAAATATGATGAAATTCTGTCAAGGCATTCCTGAGATATGGCGTTAACAAGCTTGAACATGGCGTTGGAGAGGTCACAGTGACCTTGACCTTTGATCACCAAAATGTAATCCATTCATCCTTGCGCCCAAGTCGACGTTTGAGACAAATTGGCAGAAATTCCATCAAGCCGTTCTTGAGATATCGCTTTAACAAACTTGGGAATGGCATTCGTGAGGTCACAGTGACCTTGACCTTTGACCACGAAAATCTAATCAGTTCATCCTTGAGTCCAAGTCGATGTTTGAGGCAAATTTGATGAAACTCCGTCAAGGCATTTCTGAGATGTTGCGCTAACAAGCTTGAACATGGCGTTCGAGAGGTCACAGTGACCTTGGCCTTTGACCACCAAAATCTAATCAGTTCATCCTTGAGTCCAAGTCGATGTTTGAGGCAAATTTGATTAAATTCCGTCAAGGCATTCGTGAGATATCGCGTTAACAAGCTGGAAAATGGCGTTTGAGAGGTCACAGTGACCTTGACCTTTGACCACCAAAATCTAATCAGTTCATCTTTGAGTCCAAGTCGATGTTTGAGACAAGTTTGATTAAATTCCGTCAAGGCATTCCTGAGATATCGCATTAACAAGCTTGAAAATGGCATTTGAGAGGTCACAGTGACCTTGACCTTTGACCTTTGACCACAAAAATCTAATCAGATCATCCTTGAGTCTAAGTCGATGTTTGAGGCAAATTTGATGAAATTCCATCAAGGCATTTGTGAGATATCGCGTTAACAAGCTGGAAAATGGTGTTTGAGAGGTCACAGTGACCTTGACCTTTGACCACCAAAATCTAATCAGTTCATCCTTGAGTCCAAGTCGATGTTTGAGACAAGTTTGATTAAATTCCGTCAAGGGATTCCTGAGATATCGTGTTAACAAGCTTGAAAATGGCGTTCGAGAGGTCACAGTGACCTTGACCTTTGACCACCAAAATCTAATCAGATCATCCTTGAGTCTAAGTCGATGTTTGAGGCAAAAAAAAAAATGCACCCTTTAGTGTTTAAAATTGGGGAACACTTGAAAAGCTCCCCTCTATGTAATATGGTTACTTGTGTTTTAAATGTTTTACCGTAGGCTATATTCGTCTAATCAGAATGGATTCCTTTTATAATAAGAATGTTGTGGATTTATATAGCACCTTTCACAGAACCCAAGGTCGCTTAAATTTTAATTTTAATTGTGATGCTGCTCTGTAGTGTTTCTCGTAATTTTTCTCGCTCCTACTTTACCCTTTGTTGTATGCTGTGTATATAAAGCAATTTGAACTGCAGTCCATGTCTGAAATAAATAATGTTTAATAAAGTTTAACATGACCACGATTAGGTTATTCTACAACAGTGTTTCTCAACCACTGGGTCGTGGCCCACTGGTGGGCCTCAGAGTGCCATCTAGTGGGCCACAGAGGACCTCTCACATCAAGATATCACAATGATAACCTATCATTTATTTGGGAAGGTGGTCCTCAGAAATGTTTTAACTCATTCACTGCCAACAACGTATGAACACGTTTTCAGAATCCAGCTGTTCCCTGCCAACAACGTGTTTACACGTTTTTGGCATCGATTTTTTTTTTTTGACGGTGGGTTGTGCATCTAAGCCTTTTACATCTCTTATATAATTATTGGAGCCACCGAACGTTTACAACCCATTCCACCGACCCACTAAGTGGCAACAGTGCTCTCCTTGCTAGAGGAAGGAAAGCATTTTTTTAACTTGTCAAGCCATTCTCAGCCCAGCCATTCTCCTTTTCGCGCTGATTGCTGGCGATGCGGGATTGCAAATTTACATAATAGATTCAGCCGATCTACTATGATCGGGTGATAGATTACAGGTGCAGGAACACACTTTGAAACACGCAGCATAAATATGACCAGAATCGCAAAAGCTTCTCTCAACCAAAACTCCAAACGAGCGAGTCCCTCCCGACTTCCTCAAACAGCGGCCCAGACATGCAGGCACAGCAAAGCACTGACTGGTGACAAGCTTGTCCGCCCACGGAGGGCGGAGTTGAAGCAACTCGAGAGGGAGGGAGAGAGAGAGAGAGAGAGAGAGAGAGAGAGAGAGGGAGGGAGAGCGAGAGGGAGGGAGAGAGAGAGAGAGAGCGAGAGGGGGAGGGAGAGAGAGAGAGAGAGAGCCAAAAATGAATGGTTAAAGTGACCCTTCCATCCAATTTCACAAAAAGCCGTTTATCTCTGAATATTATTTTTCACGCTAAAACCATGCTGTATTCAACTGCTAATGCTTACATAACTACTAACTCTACAAACTAACTCTTTTAGACAGAGAAAGTACACATTCTATTAGTACTTTTGAGATATTGTATGTTCACAAACTCCAAGCTGAAACGAATCCTCGGCTCTTATAAAATGAGCCATAATCCTCAAAAAACGGCTTGGCAGAAGCTAACTACAGCAAAGAAAAACGTCTGGCAGTCAATGTGTTAACAATCAGAAGTGGGCCTTGAATTAAAAAAGGTTAAGATCTCCTGTTCTACAACCATCCCACATTTGCATGCACAAACAGTATGAGATACAGTAGTTCATCCCCATCAAATGCACACACACAAACAATGCCGCGGGGCACATCAACAAATATAGCCACTCTCCAACTTAGGGATACTTTTATCCAGGTCATTGGTCATTATTTGCGTCAGTTAGTTGACGTTTTCAGATATTCTTCTGCATGTGTAATGATACTTTTGTGGGGGAACCTGGTGTTTAATATTTGTAATGGGCAATGCAAACAAGGCTATTTAATTTGTTTAGCACATTACATACACATTGCAAATGAATGGTACATAACGTTATCCTACTTGGAATAGGTAGGCAGAACAGCAGGGAAATGGGATTCAGCCCGCAGTTAGTATTATAATCGCGTTGGGGCGCCTCGTTTCCCTGCTTGTTCATTTTTAGCGTTATTTATTGATGGGGGTGAGTAGGACGCCACTTGTTACATCAAAACTTAATTTGGGAGCATGTAATTATGTGGAACAATAGATTAGCCTGGCATCGATTGATTTGTTTTCAGCACCGATATGGTGGACAGCTCCAGTTAAGATGCTTCTTAAGAGCCTTCTTTAGCGATGTGTTAAGAAGGCTGTTAAGAAGGCGTTTTGGAAACACTTCTTTGGAGCCTTCTTAACTCCTTAAGAAGCTTCTTAACTCCTTAAGAAGCTTCTTTGTTGGGAAACGCAGCCGCTGTCACTTAAGAGCTGCTATGTCGAGAACATGGCGGCGGTGGGCGTGCCCGTACGTGAGTGACGTCAATCGAATAAGGTCTATAGAGCATGCGAGGCCGCGCAGCAGCCGAGGTCGCATAGTGGCCAATACCCCAGTACTGTAAAATTTTGAATGTAATGAAGCAACTATATTAGAATATGTATTTCTCTCTTTTTTACAGAAAGGACATGAAGAGTGAAGCTCTCAATGGAATTCTGAATCATCCATATCAACTGTAGTGAAGTAGTGTTTTCCCCCTTTATTCTTCTTTAAAATAAACAGAATAAAGTGCTTCAAATCACACATCTGTGACTTGTGATTGACTTTAAAACATTTTCAGCAATTACTCTTTGGCAAGGCTGGCTAGCTGCAACCTTCCACAATATCATACACAAGAGGATTAGGATTTATCTTGAGATTACAGTGACTTCTGTGCAGTTTGTTCAATGTTTATCCATATAGTGTCTACCTATAGAACACAATACTGATGGACCATCAAACTTAATTGTTATCAACAGAAATGTCTTCAATCAAACGTGGAGAGCAGTGGTTTCTCCGGTACTTCACTTCATTAAATGGATAGCATACAGTGACACAGTGTATCACTGTTTCACCAACATTGCAACATTCATCAAAAATCCATCATACCTAGGGCTATTCAGGGCTATTCAACTGGCGGCCCGCGTGCCGAATGCGGCCCGCCAATGGATGAGTTCTAAAAGAATATATATATTTTTTATTTTATTAACATTTAAACTTCATGTACTTATTACACCCGACTGGTTGTTTTTCAGATGTGAATCAAGAAAGATGCATTATAAATGGTTTTTCAGAAGATGTGTGATGTAGCTAGCTAGGTTCTAAACAAGAAATATGGTTAAAATGTTTACAGTAGTTTTCCTTTCTTGCTGCACTACAATGTTACAATGCTGTGAGACGTAGCTAAACACAAAAGATGCAATATTAGAAAGAAGAAGAAAGAATGTTTACAGTTGTTTTTCCTTTCCTGATGCACTATACATGTTTACAATGCTGTGGTGTAGCTAAGAGAGGTCAGAATTTACCAAATTATATTTCAAATGGCTGACATGTGTTGTAGAATACTTAGATTTGTTTAAAATGTGCTTAGTTTTGGTGCTTTAACACAGCTTTTGTTGCACAGAAATTAAGCAATTTTAAATGAAAATTACGCTACTTTTGCAATGTAGTGAAATACAAGTTTTGAAAATTGTACATATAATGGGATTAATAGCTCGGGGAACGGTCCGGCCCCCGGCCTCTTGCGTTTATATGCACACCAATAAACTGTTTATTAGCGGATTTCTGAGTTACCTGATTATTCAAGTGGTCATGTAAACAGCATAAACTGATAAGCTTTATCCGTTTATGGTCATAAACAGGTTATGAATAAACCGATAAACACACCTAGGTTTCTGGGCAATAATCGGTCTTCTCTCTGCATGTATACAGCATAACCAGCTTTCTTTCGGGTTTATACATCTGCGCATGTACACGTTGCAGGAGAGAGAGGCAGCTGGAGACGCGCGCTGCTCACTCACTCACTCACTGGCCCATTTCTGCTTCTTCTCCCCGGCCATGGCGCACCACAGCCGGCTTGATGAGATGAAGGTGAGCAGCACGGAGCTCCTGCAACAGGCGTTTCCCGACCTGCTGCCTCCCCGTTGCTGCACTGCTATGTTGTAATGTGGATACAGGAGATGACGAATATTTGTCTCAAATTGCTTATAGAACGACGCATTAATAAAACGCATTGGACTCAGTGTGCAAGCCGTGATCTGTGTGTGACGGGTTTTTTCAGATGACGGATTAAAAAGATTTATACGAACAAAACGTAGCCTACTCAGCTGTTCAAAACACAAGTTATCCGCCACTAAAGACCTTAATTCTCTCAGTTTTCTGACAGCTATTTAAATTCAGTTGGGTCAAGATCTGTATCGTTCATGTTATTTGACGTGCTTCAGTCGCCTGCCTGTCTCTGTGCTCTATGCTTGGTAAAGTTGGAAATATATGACAGATTCACACTTCCAAAGCGACGCCTCCCGACAACGAGATACAAACTAATTTTCACCTAAACCATCCTCCGAGCCGGATAAGAAGTAGCCTAATGAAAATGTGATTTTGCATTTTGCAACTTCTTTTGTTGTTTTATTGCGGAATTACCGCTGCCTTCTGGAGAGAAATCCGACTAATTGACTGAATCATGTAAACCCGGATTTTTCCTATTGTCGGATTATTAAAGTGCATGTAAACGCAGAAATCAGATTATTGCCATGAACTGATTATTCTCAGTTATCCGTTTATTGTCTGCATGTAAACGCACTCAGTGGCCCCCTGAACAATTTAGTTGAATAGCCCTGACATAAATCTTAAGTTAAATAGATTTCTTGACCCAGTAAACAGGATTTGGAATCAAGTTTCTGTCTGTTAAAAAAAATCACAATGGCCTAATGGCATAAATCCCTGATCCAGATCACCATCAAAATCTACTCAATTGGCCCCTATCTGTCCATTAAATGTCATGGAAATCCATTCATATATTTTTGAGATATCCTGCCGATAGACCGACAGACAAGCTATGGGCAAAAACAAACTCTGTATAACCCTATAATGTACATAAATATGAAATATCACACCTGAATTACATTATCTACTAATCTAATCTACAAATAAGAATGAGAAGTTTCTGTGAGAAGTTTGTCCGGCCACAGCTATGCCATTTTATGTGCGATCGTGCTGAAACTTTCAGGAAGTGTAAAGAACACCTGTGCGGGTGACCTGACGGAGCAGGATTTTTTAATTAGGTAATTGCCGTAATTACCTAACGATGTGATGTCACTCGAGCAATGATGTCATCAGTGATGATGTCATCAGTTATGCCGTCCTTCCTGGCTGAGCAGACTGGGCGGGTCTAACTCCCGGGGGAGGGGGAAGGTCCAACTCCCACGGGTCCACTAGTGTGTATAAAGCAAGATGGTACTTATGAGTCAAAATGTAAATGTTACAATTAATTTAGTCTGTATATTTCATATTGTGGCTATCAACTGAATATGAATACAACATGCAAATTAAAATAACACAAAAATAATTCACATTTACTTGCCAATACTTGTTAGCAGGATTGGAATTTTGTCATTTTAGGGGCAAGGCCATTTTCCCTTCAGTGTCACAAGATTTGAGAATTTGGAGACTACAAATAAATAACAAATTCCATCCAATAGGAAAACAAACAAACAAATAAACAAAACATGAACGACATGAAAAAGTGCTAGTTTTATCTACAAATGCCTACACGGTCTAGCCCCCCCTCCTGTTCAGGAATTCATCCACAAGAAAATAATCACTGGACTTGGCACCAGGTCAAACACCAGAGGTGACTGTGAGGTCCATCGTAGACTGACCACGTTTGGCCAAAACCTCCTGTCTATAAAAGGCAGTCAAACGTGGAACAGTCTCCCAGTTTCCTTGAGGGAAAGCCCCACCCTGGCCACTTTTAGAAATAAATTAAAACAATGGTTGAAAGCCAACCAGACATGTAATCATTTATAGCAGTGGTTCTCAACTGGTGTAGCCTCAGGACCCACTATTTTCCTTGTCATGAAGTCGCGACCCAAATTTCAGATTTTTTTTAAACCACTCAAATTTATTGCACAAAAAATAGCGCATTAATTTAATACACAATGCCTTCATGCACTGTTATAAACCTCAAATGAACAAAAAAGTGCAACAGAAGTGCAACTAGGGCTAAAAACCAATTGAAATAAGGCAGACTTGAATTACAAGCCTATATGTTTTTAAATTTAAACAAGTCAAACTGGTCATGCTCAGAAAGTCTTATTTGAACTGTATGAAATATGAAATAAAAGGCAGACTTATCTTGAATTACATGCCTATATGTTTTTAAACAAGTTAATAATCATAATAATAATAATAAAACAAGTTAACCTGGTCATGCTAATCCAGTTTCAATAGTCTGAATTTAACTAATATGAAATAAAAAGGAATCACAGGCAGGCTATATGCTTTTTAGTTAAACTGGTCATAACTTTTAATTAAACTGGGGCCATGCTAATCCAGTTTCAATCATCTGAATTGAACTAAAATTAAATATGAAATGAAAATGCAGACTTCTCTTGAATTACAGGCAGAGCATATGCTTCAGCTTGTTAAACAAGTAAAACTGGTCAGGCTAATCCAGTTTCAATAATCTGAATTTAACTCAAATGAAATATGAAAAAAAAAAAAAAAAAAAAAAAAATTGGCCAATGTCCGCGACCCAATCAAAACAGCCCCGCGACCCACCTTTGGGTCGCGACCCACCAGTTGAGAAACGCTGATTTATAGTATGTTTTCTGTCATTTTTGTATTTTTGAGTGTACCTTACTATCTGTTTCTTTTTGAGTGTGTTCTATTAATTATGTATGTAGCTCTTACTGTTTTATATTCCTATTTCTATGTTTGGGGACTGCAGATGGAATCTAGCCTCGTGCCAAATCCACCACTTTTTACACTTTTACCATGTTTCAGATGACTGTGTTTCATGTTTTATGTGTTCATTAATGTTGCATTGTCCCGTCCAAATAAACAAATAAACTAAAGTAAAGTAAAAACATAAAGGGCAAGACACATGTTGATAGTGACCAAGTGTGTGGGGAGATGGCTACATAAGAAGTGCAAGTACAGTGAGGGGAATACTGTAAATGTGAGCAGCTGTTGTCTATCCTGCCAACAACTTCACAACAACGTGACATATACTGTAGGCATAGCAACACTTGGCTCCGACATGCCTCACATTCTCATCTTTTCACTGGCTTATGAAAAGTTGTCACTTTTGTACATCATTATATTACTAGTACTACTTACACCAGGGGTGTCCACACTTTTTTGAATGGGGGCCAGATTAGATCATGTGAAAATGCAGGGGGTCCAGGTGCTTCTTGCATCATATGGGTTATAAAAAAAATTGTTTGTTGTTTACCATCTGAAAACATTAGTTCTGCATATGCTGTTCCTACCTGGTGCTTGTACAAACGATGCTGTCATCGTGGGGACTGCCCCCTAGTCCGACACCTCACGAGACCGAAACATTTTGGGTTAGGGTCTGGGGGAGGTTAGGTTTAGGCGTGGGGGTGGGAGAGGTTAGGTTTTGGGTTTAGGGTCTGGGGGAGGTTAGGTTTAGGCGTGGGGGTGGGAGAGGTTAGGTTTTGGGTTAGGGTCTGGGGGAGGTTAGGTTTAGGGTTAGTGAAAAACGGGGAATATAGACATGATCCCCTGTCCAATGCCTCTTTTTTCGGACTCGTGAGGTGTCGGACTCGTGAGGTATCGGACTAGTGCCATGGCACCGTCATCGTTAGGTGAAGGGACAAAATGCTAATTGAACTTGCTTGATTAACCAATAATGTGTGGAGGGCAACATATAGTATATTTTGAGAGACAAGCCGAGGGCCACTTAAAATCTGTCCGCGGGCTGCAATTGGCCCCAGGGCCGGACTTTGGACATGCCTGACTTACCCTGACTCAGCTGTGTTGCACTATGTTGCACAGCTGTTTCTCTTGATAACACTTCTCCATATAACTGAGACACTGTATAATTAAGGATTAATGCATGATGAGGTTCCGTTATCATAAATTAATGGACAACGTGGAGGCGTGCCGTGAACCGTCAAAGGTTATACCATGGTCTGGATGAATACCCGATTCTGATTGGCTGCAGGGTGTGTATTCTTTTCTGATATAATGGACACCTACAGTACTAAGTAGTTCCAGTCAAACTGTCTGTTCACCTTTCTAAATGAATGGACTGGCTAATAATATCTGCCGATCAGCCTGGATCTAAAATGTGTACAGTAAGTTATCACACTGTCTGAGTGTAGTGCTTCAGTTGCCCATGAACACCACACGATGGCGACAAGCTGCAAGAAGTAGG
The DNA here is from genome assembly GCF_964638095.1 of Poromitra crassiceps. Taxonomy (NCBI): domain Eukaryota; kingdom Metazoa; phylum Chordata; class Actinopteri; order Beryciformes; family Melamphaidae; genus Poromitra; species Poromitra crassiceps. Next base: position 62,670,340 of record NC_139624.1, read on the forward strand.
CTACACTAGCCCTCTGACTCTGAACTGATACTTTGCATCTCACATGTGATTCACCTTCTGGCTCTGAGCCAAAGGACAAGCCGTATCCAAGGTTCGTCTTATTTACTGGATAAGTGAACAATGTTTTCAATGCATGATCCCCCAGCACTGCCACCCTCAGCATATTCAACAGCACAGTGTCTACAAGTTCCTGGAATCCATAATCTCCCAGGACCTTAAGTGGGAGGCTCTGTCATCAAGAAGCCCCAGCGGAGGTTGTACTTTCTACACCAGGTCAGGAAGTATAACCTGCCTAAGGAGCTGCTGATTATTATTCTCTTGGCTAAGATCCTGTTGTATAAATTAATGTCCACCAATGGGGATTTTTTTTTACTTCAGTTTAGACTGAACATGTTACAGGCTTGCCCATAACTTTGTCCATTCCGTCTGTTTAATTGTCATTCTCCTTTGAGGACATTTGTGAACAATATTGTGCATGTAAATAATGTTTTCTGAAAGTGGTCTTAAACAATAGTGTTGCTTGTAACACATTATGCTTGCCTATTAATAAGGTAAAAAAAAAGGTAGCCTACAAATGGCGAATAAAATAATAAATTAATAAAAAATTATTTAGGCTAAGCCCAGCAGAGGCAAGGACACTTGTGACTATTTTGGCTGCACACAAAAAAGATAGAAAACTGTTTTGGCGGTATTGAAAATCATACCGTCGGTATTTCTAAATACCCCGGTATACGGTAATACCTTATACCGCCCAAGCCTACTGCTGATCCAGTCCTACGCTGCCATCATCCAGTCTGTCCTCTGCAACTCAATCACTCTCTGGTTTGGGTCTGCTACCAAACAGGAGAGGCACAGACTACAACGGACAGTCAGGACTGCAGAGACAATCATCTGTGCCAACCTGTCCTCCATTCAGGACTTGTACTCCTCCAGAGTCAAGAAAAGGGCAGGAAAGATGATCACTGACCCATGTCACGCTGGATATGATCTGTTCCAACTCCTCCCCTCTAGCAGGCGCTACAGAGCACTGTACGCTAAAACCACCAGACACAAGAACAGTTTCTACCCACAGGCCATCACTCTTATTAACACTTAAACCAGTCACTTGTCTTGAACACTTAGGTGTCTAAACCTTTCTGAATGGGGGTGACATTAGATAATGTGAAAATACCTGGGGGCCAGCTGCTTCTCGCATCATATGGGTTATAAAAAACAACATGTTTAACACAAAGTAGGCTATATTAATGGTTTAATTAACTGCTTTTGCAGGCTAAACCTTAATCTTTTTAGAGGTTAGAGGGTTCCTTGTACAATTTACAGCATTCGTTTTTATGCACAGCCTGTGAGTCCTAGCGCTTATCACTAAAAAATAAAATAAAAAAGGTAACACGAAATGTAGGCTATATCATTCACTGGAATTAAAAATATGTTTACTATAATGCACATGTCATATAACTGAATTGCATATAGAAATAACTCACCAAAATTGACTATTGCACAACCGATTACATTTTCCACGAAGGGGGGGTAACCCCCACTTCACCCCCCCACCATCTACCTTGCCATACCTTGGCTTTTGCTGAAATGACGCCACTGCAATTGTACTCAAAAGCATGTGTTTACCATCTGAGTACATTAGTTCTGCCTGTGTTGTTCCTACTTGGTACTTGTCTACAAACTGTATGATAGTGCTCTCATCATTAGGTGAAAGGAAAAATGCAAAATTAACTTGATTGATTAACCAATACTGTGTGGAGGGCCACATAAGCCAAGGGCCACTTAAAATCGGTCCATGGGCCGCAATTGGCCCCCGGGCCGGACTTTGGACTTGCCTGACTTAGCTGAATACTGGAACCACTCAAAACCAGGGACAGAAATATCCCTGTGCAGCAACCTGTAGCATCCAGCCCATAATCCACCCCCACACACACACATGCGCGCAGACAAGTCTTTGTTTACAATCCTGTGTGGCTTATTTATATACTGTACACGTAGAGTGTACATACATACTGTATACATTCTTTCATATAAACTTTTTTTAAATAACACTTTACACCACACTTATTGTACATAGTAGTCAATGTAAAATTTGTAAATGTTCAAATGTACCCATGCCCTTGTTTGTTTTAGCTTGTGCATACCTTTCTCTGTGTCTGATCGTGCATTCCTTTATAACTGGGAACTGGTAATTGTTACGACTTCAAAGGTCATGAGCTGGGACGGTGACGTCACCAGAGTTGGTTTAGAGTTATTTTGCGATAAAGGAACGCACGATGAGTACTTTGAGAGAAACACAAACCGAAATCAAATCCTTATACTGTATGTGTAGCCTGGGTAAACCCAGCCTCCACGTGACCTGCTCTCAGACCCTGCTCTCAGTCACTGACAGTGACAGAGCAGGATCATTTCAAATTTTGTAAAAGACTCCAGACTCCAAATGAAAATTATCTGATAGCTAACTGCTACATTTACATTTTTATATAGAAACTGAAATGTTGATTAATTTGCACCCTGGTAAATAAAAAAATAGCCCAAATTTTCATTATTTCAACCTCATGAATAGAATAAATGGAAGATAAGAATAAGAATGGTTAATGATCTCAACCATTAAGTGACAAAATACTGTATACAGTATGTGTACACAATGGACCACAATGGAAATAAGTGTTTTAATTATTCATACTTTCTTGTGCTATCCTCTGTGGTCAAATTCACATATTCACGTATTCACGTATTTTTACCATGTATCTTTTACTTTGTTTATCCCAAATACATTAAAATAAAAATCAAATCAAATCAAAGAATATAAGTGTCTCATCCTCTTCAGTCCTTTAGTTGGATAGAAAAGACAGTCCAGGACATGAACATGATGAATCTGAGTTTTAACTTTCAAACAGAGGCATACTGCAGCAAATTAAAATGTGAAACATTACTGCAAAGATCAGTAGGTTTCTGGACTAGTTAGACTCCAGAGGCAGCCTGGGGAGTTATGTTGTAAAATAATAAGTATAACGTAAAGTAATAATATGCAGTTGTATTTTAGGTTGAGAATGACAAGCATTTAAGTTTAAAATTGAAAAATACAGCACATATTAACCTCTGCATCACTGCTGTTTTCATTTTTTCTTACCCCTGCTTTGCTGAAGCGTAATGAAGAAGTCTGACTCTGCTCTCCACAGGAATACTGCTCATACTGGAGGATGCTGATACATGGCGGGCAGACACAGTATATCATTAGGTACTGTAAGAAGAAGTAACAAGAGTGCAAGACAGCTGAGAATGGGAACCCTGAGTCCCTGACAGCAATGTCCATGTTCAGCCATGGATGCTAATTAGAGACACTCAAGGTTAGACAAGACGTGAGGTGTGGAGTTTGAAAGGGCCTCTGTTGAGCAATGCAAAGGTATTGGAGGAGATAATATAGTTCCTCCAATTGTCTGAGCCAAATTATCACTTGGCAGACAGCCTTACACGTTCCATGATGCATACTCTTAACACACGCATCTTGATCTTTGTGACACATTCAAACCTTTCCTTCACCTTTCCTTACCCAAGATTACAATAGATGAAAAGCGTTTTTACATATGTATTAACAATAGCAATAGCACACACACACACGCCTAATTGCTTGACAGTGTCAGGCAATTTGGAAATCACATTCAAAAGTTGTTGAATGGTTTTGATATTGATGGCTGCAGGACAAAACCAGGACCTAAAACCAATATGTGGCAGTGATGGCATAATTAGATTCATAGGTGTCTTAACAAGTAAATCAAGATCATCTTCAGTGGAAGAGTTTTAGAAATAATTGCACAGGTTATTTGTTCTTCAGAACAAAAGGAAGACAATAGACAATTGTGTCAAGTATTTTGCAAAAAACAATCAATAGATCAGTGGATGATGATACACTAAGAAAATGCTTGTACTGATGCTCGGACTTGTTTTATTGTGGTTGTGTGGTGCTGGTGGTACACTAACCTGACAGTTTGCATCCTGTCACCTTACATAGTAAAAGGAGGTCAGTAGAAAGAGTTAAGGTGGTGCCAGCCCATTTGTTCAAGTACATCACAGAGGACTCAGATGAACCCTGTAACAATAACATAGAATAGACAGCTGACTATGGAACCGTTGACAGGGATTGCTACAGTATGCTCAGCCCTTGAGGGTAATTGAAGAAGCCAAGGCTGGACACGATTAGAAGATGTTCTGAGTTTAACATGCTTCTGTTAGTGCAAAGGTCTTGGAGGAGTAAACACTTTCCCAAGAATCTCTGGCCCAGCTTATCACCTTACAGGCGGCCACTACATTATTTATTATATAGAGCAATTGTATGTAGATAAGTTTTGAGTTAGTGTTTGTGGTTGTGTTTTGTTTTGTTTTTTGCTTTGTGTGTCTAAGTGGTTGTAGTAGTATGTATGAGTATGAATGATACAGATATGTATATTTGTAAATAATGTGTGTATGTGAATTTAATGTATTTTCATAATTGAAGTATTGTAAAATATGAATGTGGACCCCAGGAAGAGTAGCTACTGTTTCCTTACAGTAGCTAATGGGGATCTAAATAAACAAACAAACTACGGTACACTTCCCTTGATGCACAAACATTATATGTGACAGCAATCTTGACCATAGGTCATATGACACTTGTCAGTTGAAAACCTGACTGCCCTTAGTATTATACCTTGTCACCTTGCCTTAATTTCGAACAAATTACGTAAGCATATATTTATTTCATATGAAAAACAAATGTAGAGACTGTATAGAATTGAACAGAAAACACAAACACATTACATAACAAGAAAGTCACTGCTACAAGAGGGGACAAATGACTTAAGTCAGTCAGTCAGGGTTTTTCAAAGTCCACAGAACATGGGCATGGGCCTCCCCTCAGACAAAGCTTGGAAAAAGGTGCTTCCCCTTACTTACTTGCTTAGTTTCACTAAATTCTTGGATGCCTACTGTATACAAAAGATAAATAAATAAATAAATCCCAAAATACTGTATCTCTCTGAACCATCTCTTTATACAGATTATGCACATTTAGACTATTCTATGTGATTTGATAACTTTTGATAGCTAATGTAATAACTAATGTAAAATAAATAAAAAAATAAAAAAATAAAAAAATAAAAATCACTCCCACTCACTCACTGAGCCTCCCCTGAAACGGTTTGGAGCCCCCCTGGGGAGGCCCGCCTTCCACTTTGAAAACCTCTGACTTAGGGGCCCTTTACACGAGGACAGTTTCTGGAAGAAACGACACAATAGCGTTTCCTTCACACCTTTTCCTTCACACCTTCTAAAAGGGAGGCACTAACGATAAAAGAATTCCCCTGCACCATAGGAAACCGTCCTCGTGTAAAGTGCCACTTAAGTTGATGTGTTATTTCTTGTGTGGCTTAAATGTATCATTTCTAGACAATAAAACAAACAAGCAGGCAGCAGTGGCTTCAAGCAGTAGAGTGTAGAGAACAAGCTTTCAAGTATGCTTTATGCTCAGTAGAAGAAGGAATCCAAACACTATTTCACAGGGTTATCTTTGTCCTCAATGGAACAACGCCAGGCCAACATGGAGTTCATAATAAAGTAGCTAAATAGACTTAGTGCCAAATGTACAGTATAGGGTGGCAACCTTGTCTTGGCGAAGCTGCAGCTGTCTGCATCACGAGAGCTTAAAGGACAATTTAGGTATTTTTCAACCTGTGAATGTGAACAGAGCGCTCCTGAAAAAGAGAACATTGCTCTCAGTGAGACTCTGCCGTATAAATAAAGGAACAAAAAAGTTCAGTCCCCCCAAAACAAAGTTCAGTCCCCAAAAATAAACTAATTCACGTTCATTTCACCATGAGCTGCTTCGAGCTACCCTATTTCAATAGAAACACAAATATTGTAGACAATCTCTGCTATTATAAATCACTGGTCATCCCGAAAAACTTTAACTTCTAGGTGAACTAGCAATCTCGCGCTCTACGCGCTCTCGATTCCTAGGCTCTGCATGTCTCAAGGACATTGGCGACTGGATGTCTGCCCACCACCTCAAGCTCAACCTTGGTAAGACAGAGCTACTCTTCCTCCCAGGGAAAGACTGTCCTCTCACAGATCTCTCCATCTCCATCGACAACACCACTGTACTGCCCTCCCAAACAGCTAAGAACCTTGGGGTGATCCTCGACAACCAGCTGTCTTGCTCTGCCAACATAGCTGCGACAGCACGCTCCTGTAGGTTCTCCCTCTACAACATCCGCAAAATCCGTCCCTTCCTCACAAGAGAAGCGACTCAACTCCTGGTCCAGTCACTTATCGTCCCTCGCCTGGACTACTGCAACGTGCTCCTGGCTGGCCTACCTGCCACCGACATCCGACCGCTTCAGCTCATTCAGAACGCTGCAGCCCGTCTGGTATTCAACCAACCCAAATTCTCTCATGTCACTCCCCTCTTCCGGGACCTCCACTGGCTTCCCATCTCAGCTCGCATCAAATTCAAGACACTGGTACTGGCCTACAGGGCAGTACACCAGTCAGCTCCCCTGTACCTGCAATCTATGGTCAGGTTCCAAACCTCTCACCGCTCCCTTCGCTCCTCCACCAGTGCGGGGCGCCTCACTCCTCCTTCGCTACGGGCGCTCAAAAGTCGCTCATCCCGATCTCGACTCTTCTCCTCCCTGGCACCCCAATGGTGGAACGAGCTGCCACCTTCGGTCAGGACTGCTGAATCACTGCCGATCTTTCGGAAAAGACTAAAGACTCACCTTTTCAGGCTCCACCTGGGCCCTTCTTGATCTAACTTCTTTCTCTCTCTTCTTTCTCTCTTTATATAAAAAAAAAATAAAAATAAAAAAATAAAAAATAAATCTAAAACTTGTACCACTGTTCCTTCAGGATTTGTAGTTGTCATAGACTGTGCTCCATAGTTGATTGCTCTATTGCTGACAAAAAGTGTGTTATTGTAAGTCGCTTTGGATAAAAGCGTCTGCCAAATGACGAAATGTAATGTAATGTAGGCTCGCCTGCTACGTGGGCTCGCAGCCTCGCGGTATAATACCCTTATATTAGAGCACCGATATTATCGGCCGATATTGGCCGATAACCGATATATCGGTATCGGACCGATATGTTGGCCGATATTGCTGATATCTTTTTATTTATTTTATATTATAGACAGCATGTTGTCTATATTTGATATTTTTTCTCAATTATTTGTTCTATTTCTTGTGTTTTTGTATTTCTAGTTATTTATAATTATTAAATTCCCAATGAGGTTTACTGTTTCATTGAATTGTCATTTTAGACAAAGTTTATTGGTAAGCTGTAAAATATCCTGCCTACATTACATATCTCAAGTCATGTCAACTCATATCTTTGTTAAGTGTTTGATATTTGAGGATCATTGCAATTTTTTTTGTAATATAATGAGTATAATATAAGAATATTCCCCTCCGCCTTGACATCACTGATGATGTCACAATGAAAATGTAGAATATTGCTGTAGCTGCCCCCGTGGGCGCATTTCTTAAAAAAAATTCTCGCACTGCACTCGGTCAGGTCCCCCCCAAGCGCACTCCCCAACTTTGAAATCGATCCGAACAACGGTCCTGGAGATAAGCGAAAGACAGACGGCCATTCGTGCATAATCTAATCCGATCACCCCCTGACGTCAGTCAAGTTCTAGTATGACGTGGTCAGTCAAAGTCTTAGTATGACGTCTGTAATGACGTCAGATATGACGTCAGTTAATTCTCATATACAGTATATAGCAAGGGTTCTACGTCACCTCTCTCTCTCTGGCCGATCATAGCAGCACCTAGCTTCACGGCAGTCCATCTCCCCTGAAGCCGTCCTCCGAAGCGTTGTTTTGCGGCTGTTTTGCACCACATCTGCAGACCGAATCAGCACCCCCAAGTCCTCTTTACCCGTGGATAATCCCCGCGGATCTCTCAACGCTCCCCACCCCACTCCTGGCATGTCGGATCCCGAGCCAGAGCAGTCCATGGACAGTGACGACAGCTTAAACAACGATACCCCGTTCCGGATCAGCCACGGAGCGTATTTGCCCTCCGAGACGCCTGACGACACCGGCGAAGCGGCCGCGCCACAGGCCGCCAACGTAGCCACGATGAGAAGGCACGGGGCGCGCCACTGCGACGGGCCGCGCCACAGCTCAGCAGCCGATCCTGTCCCGGGTGTTCAGGCGTCCAGCTGCGTCCGCACCCAGGCTCTTCTCCAAGCAGGCATCACAGGCCGTTCCATTCCACGTCGCTTGTGGTCAGTTGCACGGCAGGCGTGGATCCCTCTGCTATCACCGGGCAGTTAAGTCTTTACCTTAACCGTTAATAAACGGGAGGTTGCGTGAGTAAAAGATGTCACGTCGCTGCCTGATGACGGTGACGTTATCACCGCACATTGTATATTTCATCCATAATTCTGTCAGCATGTCGTTGAGATCATGTGATACGCCGGTCAAAAACATCACGCAATGGGTTATTCAAAAAAAAAAAAAAAAAAAAAAAAAACTTGGCTCATGGAGCATCTCTGGGCATCAGTTTGAGTGTTAGCTAATCATAACCTTAAGACCGAAGTCAGACGGCCCAGGGGATGTTGACAGATCATCATCATTTTTCTTAACAGCAAAGCTTGAAACGTTTGCATTGAGGCCATGTTGTTTATCACCACTCTGACAGTAGTCTGGGCACCTTCCACCCCGCTTTTTGTCATGGGGCGTAAACCACGGAACCAGAATGAACACCGGAAGGCAGTGCGGCAAAAAAAAAAAAAACGTCTTTGTTGCCGTTAGCTTGACGTCTCTTGCCTCGATTAATTGTCTGATGCAAAGCTTCTGTATTGGCTTAAAAGATGTGAGATTGTGAATCCGCAATGTTTCTAAAAGAACTTCTTCAAAAACTTTGTTCGGTACGTCCATCTCTTGTTTTGTTGTTTGCCGTTCTGATACTTGTGACAAATTGTCAAGTTAACGTAAAAGTTGACGAGCTAGAAACGCTGCCCATCCGGTCTAGGGCGGGCTCTAGGCCGGAACCAGGTAGGGTGACAAAATCAATTGTGAGCGGAAGCCAGGCTCTTTCTCGCCGAGAAGAGCCTGGTGACGCGAGGTTACTCTGACAGTAACAGCGTCTTTGTTTACATTCACGCTGGCTGTCTTATTTCACGTTTTTCCGCGTCAAGCTACCCAGTCCTAACTCACCACTTCCTGTTAACGAATTTCAAGGTAAAATGCCTTTGGCGTTCCTGTTGACCATAAATAATACCAAAGCTAAAACAGTTAATACAGTGACATGCTAGTCATGTAACAAGAGGCTGCGAAACCCACCGTTATATAACCATATAACCAACCATAACATATCACTGCGAGTTGCAACTAGCAGTATATGGTGCATTTGCAAGGGGGTGAAACTATTTTATTTGTTTGTTAACCAGTTTCTTTATATCTCATGCATTAAAGGATGGCTTTCCCGTGGGGAATATGAATATATATTAAATCTCACGCCCCTAAGGTTTTCGAATCCGTTGAAATTTTTGAAATTGGTTGTTTACAGCCAGAGCTATCAACCATCTCTCACATTATTTCCATGACGCTCTGACGCAAAACGCGTCGGGGCGACAAGTCCAGCCTTGCGGAAGTCGAGCACCTATGAACTATACTACTTGGCCATGGTCCCGCCTCTAGAGGTCCTCCACGCCCCTTCAGAGGTCTTGAAGAAAAACAAAAGGCAGCCATCTTTTTGACCGCCTAGCCTACGGTAGCTAATATTAGCTTCCCATAGCTCCTTGCAAAGAGACCATATCTCGGGAACGGAAGCACGGACAGACACGGGACTGGTGGCATTGGAAAGCTCGTCAAATTTTACATCTAGTAGTAGGTGCGTTGAAGTAACAAAATCAACGCTGAGCAATGTACCCGTTTTTACACATTTTTACATGAAATAGTTACAACATCAGATGCGCGTAACTCCTTGGAAAATGCCTTAAAATGCATGAATTTTTTTTTATGAAGACATCTCCCGACATATATACTTCGGTTTAAATTTGGTGCAATTTGGAGGCAATTTTATTTTTGATTTTTTCTTCTTCTCATAATGTTTTTATGTCGAAGCCTTCTTCTTCTTCGAGTTTTATGGCGGTTGGCAAACATATATGTGCATTACCGCCACCTACTGGAGTTTGATATCAGCCAAATGCCTGAGGGGTGGGCGTGGAATCTAAGGCCACGCGAGCCCAGTGCATTGTGGGAACTGTAGGATTTCGGCTCCCCGCACCCGCCCCTCCCCCCCACCAGCCCCCCCCCCCCCCCCAATGGACTTATTTGGACTTATTTCAACACCTCCGACCAAAAAGCAGCTTGTTGCACTGCGGGCTCTAGCCTACAAGATAACGATTGCCACAACACACTCACGCGCGCACACAAACACAGACGTTATCACCGGACGATGAAACGTTGCCTTTACAGTTCACATAATAACAAAACAACGTGAGGCCACCGATAGATTGGCTGTATTCATGGCTGTAAGTTAGCAGCCTCAGCTGACTCACCTGTCCCTGTGTGTCTGAATTTCCCCCTAACTGCTATCGCAGTTCCACGCATTCCTGTTGTGACTTTGTGTTATTCTAGTACAGATATAACTCCGAGCACGGGTGGTCGCTTAGACACTAATATAATTATCTCACGGAGGAACACGCAAATCCACCAGTGTCAAGTTAGCAAGCATAGCAGCGGCAAGCTAAAACAGGAAGTTGAGTTGTTCTACCTTCAGAGTAAAAGCGTAAATTGTCAATTATGGAAAAAAGGGGGGAAAAGAGCTCTGCAGGGCAACAAATGTTTAGAGAAGTATAATAGTATAATAAATCGAAATCGAAATCGAAAATCGAGTTTTGAGAGAAAAAATCGTCAATTTTAGTTTTAGGCAAAATCGCACAGCCCTATCCCCACGGGAAAGCCATCCTTTAAGCATTTCATTTCAGCTCTAGGGTTGTGTTACCGACCTCAGAATTGGTAGCTGAGGACGGCTGAGAACAAGAACGTGGCGTCAGACAGTTTAACGTGTTTATGTTCTCTTTTATTCACACTCTTTCTTTTATCTCTTTTTATAGTGCAATAAACTATTATGTTCATCTCCACATAACATAAGAATATCAAAACAGTCATGTTCCATATTCAAAATAATATTTAACATTCAAATTAAACATCTCCTTCATTAGCCATTCACTTTCAGCATCTGCCTATGACTGATGACAGTGACATTCAACATAACCATCAATACACATTACATTGGGAATGCATTTACTTTATATTACCAAACTAAAAACAAAGGAAAGTCTATATCTATAATACTCCCATCAAGAATGTAATGAATCATTTACCATCAGCATTACAACTGTATTGATAACAAAATAAACAAACGAAAATGACAATAAAAGGTATTATGTCCAGGCAGTCTGAGGCTGTAATACCTAGCTGAACCGCACTACTCTCTAAACCCATAGCCATCTTGCTAACCCGCTAGCATCACGGCTACATGTTAGCATGCTAAATCCGAGTGGCTACTTATACATAAACAACACCTTCTACTGCATTTCCCATCGCTTCAACTGGTTCGAGTTGAACTCAAATAGTTACTTAACTAATCCCATCGTGTTTGACCACTTTCCTCTGAGTATTTATTAAGCTAGCAACAGTTTACCCACCTGAGAACAAGAACGTGGCGTCAGACAGTTTAACGTGTTTATGTTCTGGCGAACTTTCCGGCTACCTCAAACTTAACCCACCAGAACGAAGGACCCCAAGTTATTGTGAGCGCAATGCACCATCTACAGGCCAAACTGTGTAACTGCGATTTCAGTAGAAATAGGAATAGTTAAGTCTCAGAGAAGTCAAGTGTGTAATGAAATGAAATGAAATAAATTAAAATAAATGGTAGGGTGTCTGTTTTAAACTTGTGCATTTTTATGCCTCGACACATTTTACAGTCCGGTACACTCTCCCCCACTTATTTTAGATGTCTCCTGGCATCCATGGTATGTTAGCATTTTTCCTACAAGTCAGTCATTTAATATGTCCATACAGGAACCAACTGTAACCAGGGAAGAGGATTAACAGTGTAAGTGGCCGGATTTCCAGGCACTAACTCAACCTGACTGACTTGTCTCTGCCTGTATGCTGGCTGGCCAAGACTATCATAGGTCAATATTTCTTTAGGCCGCACAGTCCGAGCCGATCGCCTTACTGCACTTGGATCCTCTTCGTCTTCATCATCCCCTTCGTGCTCTGTGATTGGTATTTGCTCTGGTATGAGTTGATCCTCTTCCTCAATGACTGCTTGCTGTTCCTGCTGAACTACAACTGGAGTGAACTCTTTTGCAGCCACTCTGAGCCTTGAACTCTGTTCTGGAACCAGTCTTTGTGGTCTGGGATGGCTTTGACTCACAGAAGTACTGACTTCTTGCGGTCGCGGGTAGTACCATTCCTCCTCATCAGAGCTGGCCTCCTCCTGCTCCACATTCTCTGCAGTTTCAGTTCTCTTTTCTTTTTGTTTTCTTTCCACAGGTTCTTTGAGGATTTCTGACTCGACAGGTAAGTCATTCACTGCTAGTAACAGATTTCTATGTAACACACGCAATGCTTTTCTACCAGTTTCAGGTTGGATCTTGTACACCGGCCCATCTTTGATCCTCTCAACCACCCGATGCACCACCTTTTCCCAGTAGGGACGAAGTTTCCCAGGTCCACCTCTTTCAGATAGATTCCTTACAAGGACCCTATCTCCTGGCTGGAGAGTCGTCCCTTTCACGCGTCTGTCATAGTACTTCTTTCCCTTGGCAGAAGACTTTTGGCTGTTGTCTGAAGCAATTTTATATGCTTCTTGCATTCTTGTCGCCCATTTGTGTGCAAACGACTGCTGTGTCTCATTCTCTCGTTCAGGGTTGATATCGAACAGCAGATCTATCGGCAACCGTGGGTGTCGCCCATACAACAGGAAGAACGGCGCGTACCCCGTGGCGTCATGCCTAGTACAATTGTAAGCATGCACCAGGTGTGGAAGATGTTCTTTCCAGTTTGCTTTTTTTTCTTCCTGGAGCGTACGGAGCATCTGCAATAAAGTTCGGTTTAATCTTTCCACTGGATTGCCTTGTGGGTGGTATGGAGTCGTGCGTGAGTGGGAGATTCCGGCGAGCTGCTGCAGTCGCTGGAAAAGATGGTTTTCAAACTCACGCCCCTGATCATGATGGAGTTTTTCAGGAAATCCAAAGCGTGGAATGAAGTCTTGGAAAATCTTCTCAGCAGCTGTTTTCCCTGACTTATTTCGAGTCGGGTAAGCTTGCGCGAAACGGGTGAAGTGATCCACAACAACAAGCACATACTCGTAACCACCTTTGCTTTGCTCCATGTGCATGTAATCGACTGAGACTAGTTCAAAGGGTGCGCTGGTTTTGATGCTACCCATTGGGGCTCTCTCAGGAACTTTGGGATGTTTTTGTTTTATACATGCACATTTTTTGGTGACATAATCCTCCACTTCGTCTTGCATGAAGGGCCAATAGAACCTATCACGAGCTAAATTAATCACTTTGTCAGACCCCACGTGACCCATATCATCATGTAGGCTTTTGAGAACGAGTGGTTTCAGTTTATTAGGCACAACTAGCTGTTTCCTTTCTCCTGCTTGTCTGTAGAGCACTCCGTTGTCTAGTACCAACTTGTTCCATTCATGCACAAGTCGTCTCGTTTCCCGTGTCATGTTTCTTTTGTCCTTTTCTTTTGGGATCCATCCCTTTTCCTGAAGTGTGATCACTTCCTTGATGACACAATCTTCGTGTTGGGCCGCTTTAATATCTTCTCTCGACAGAGTGGACAAGATATGACCATTGTGGCTCTCAGCCTCCATGTTGTCTGATGAGCTGAGCCTAAGAGAAGCTACCCATGGCACGTCTCCCTCCTCAGCAGCTTTATCTCCTTTCCACATGGCCGAGACAACATCAGGAGACACTACTTCTGTGTAATGACCCAATTTTTCTTCGAGGTTCACAGGGAACCGGGACAAAGTGTCAGCGTCTGCGTTGGACTTACCAGGTCTGTACCTGATATCAAAGTGAAAATCCGAAAGCTCACCAACCCAGCGATGCCCTGTCGCATTTAGTCTGGCTGTTTTCAACACATAGGTCAGCGGGTTGTTGTCGGTGTATACTGTGAATGTTGGTGCATAGTATAAATAGTCTCTAAACTTCTCGCAGACTGCCCACTTGAGTGCGAGGAACTCAAGCTTCCCTGAGTGCAGGTGATAATTGCGCTCGGCTGGGGTGAGAGTTCTGGATCCATACGCTATGACACGCAACTTTCCACACTGATGTTGGTATAGTACTGCACCTAGACCTTCGTTGGACGCGTCAGTGTGTAAAACAAAGGGCAGATCAAAATCTGGGTATGCTAGTATTGGTGGGTGGGTGAGCAGATCAATAAACTTTGACACTACGGCCTGGTGTTCAGACGTCCACGTGACTGGAGTTCTCGATGGCAGCTGTCCATTGTCTTTTTTTTTCTTTTTCTGACCCTTTTTCTGTCTGACTGTGGACTTCACGCTAGTTTCGCCTGAAACCTGCTGTAGCTCAAATAATGGTTTAGCTATGCGAGAGAAATCCTGAATATAGGATCTATAATAGCTGAGGAATCCGATTAAGGATCTGACTTCACCTACTGTTTTAGGTTCTTTTTCCTTCAGCCGCAAGACCGCTTCAAGATCTTTTGGATCCATGTGGATGCCTTCTCCAGACACCATCCTGCCAACATATCTGATTTGCCGCTTGAACAACTCGCATTTATTAGGACGCAATTTAATTCCGTGCTCTCGCATTTGACAAAGCACTCGCTTCACGTCATCAAGATGTTCACTAAAGGTTTTTGAATAACAAAGTATGTCATCAAGATAAGGAGAACAACATTCATCTCTCATGCCCTCCAGAACCTTCTCCATACACCTTTGAAAGGCGGCTGGTGCGTTTGTCAAGCCGAATGGAATGCGCACCCATTCATATAAGCCCCAGGGGGTGCTAAAGGCTGTTGCACTTCTCGACTCAACATCAACAAACCCCTGGTGGTATGCACTGCCCTGGTCTAAGATGGAAAACCATGTGAATCCCCCTAAATTATCCAATAAGTCCTGTATTCGGGGCAACGGGTGGCGGTCTGGGATGGTTTTTAGATTTAGCTCACGAAAGTCAACACATAGTCTAAGACCGCCATCTTTCTTACGAACACAGACTATTGGTGAAGAGTAGGATGATGCGGATTTCTTAATCCAGCCTTTTGCCAGAAGGTTTTGGATGTGATCTTTCACTTCTTTATGGAGTGGCTTTGGGATGGAGTTATAACATTTCTGTACTGGAGTGTTGTCTTTCAAATTTATTTTCAGGTTGAGATCTGGTATACAGCCTATGTCTCCATCGTCCCTGGCAAATATGTCACACTGTTCATAAAGCATTTGCCTTACCATTTCCTTTTCCTGTTCAGGCAGATGATCTAACTCAACAGGTGGATGCCACTTCTCCCCTGTAGGTAGAGGCGGTTTACTTCCCATTGTCTGTTTTTCTTGACTTTCTCGGTTTACCTGGTTTGAATGCAGTCCAACATTCTCTCTCTCTCTCGTGTCTCTCTCAGGACCACCATTCTGCATCACAGGCCTGATTTCAGCTATTTGGGTGATTGTGCCCAACACTGTTCTCTGAGGGAGATAAATGTCATGCTGAGTGCTGTTTTGAACAGGGATTCTCACAGTCTTAGTAGCACCATTAGGCACCTCAATGACAGAAGGGAACAGTTCCAACCCATCTGGGCATGAATCAGTCAAAGCTGGTTCGAACAGCATAGCTCCTCCTTCTGGCCATGACCTAACCCGGCATTTGATTTCACAGATCTCACCTCGGTTGATCACAAGACCTCTCTTTCCCATCTTTACCACACAGTCCTCAGACCTCTCCTCTGAGGTCTCGGTTGTCACTGCTGAGACAATGTTGTTTACCACATCTTTCTTTAACTTCATGGCTCCACTCAGCAGAGCTACGAGCTTGACGATACTTTCAGGCTGCTCGCTATTTTCTCGGATCAGTTCTTCAATGACATTAAATCCTATCAGAGGGGTTTCGACACAGCTCTGGCTGACTAACATGGGCACATGAATGGCAATGTTTCCATGCTCCATGCTCTTAAGTTCCATTAATACCTCAACCCATCCTTCAAATGGAATTGGAGTACCATTAGCAGCAGTAGCATAAAAGTCTTCCTCTAGCAGACTTGACATGGGTTGTATCTGAGCATGTGGCAAAGTGTTTTCAATCCAGGTCCTTCCCACGACGCTAACCTGTGCCCCAGAATCCAGCAACATTTCTGTGGAAACTCCATTTATTATGCAAGAAAGCATGCATCTTTTTCCGATTAGCTTAGCCACTCGCTTTCTCTGTGGTTTACTGGGTTCATTGGATTTACTGGATTTATTTGGCTTGTTGAGTGGTTTGGCTGGCTTGTTACTCGTGTCACAGTTTTTGGTATGGGACTGAATGTTCGTTGCGGTCACTGGTCGCCCCTTACCAATGACCTCATCGGGTTTCCCGCCTTTGGTCCTTTCTGAAGGCATCCCACTGCTCTATGGCCAGCTTGGCCGCACCGGAAGCAATGTGGGCAGTTTTGATTCCCTTGTTTGAGACATTCATCACATCTGGGTTTCACGTAGGTTTTGTCTGGGGTTTTAGCGCTTATTGGTGACACACTAGCTTGGTTCTGGGCTGTGTTATCAAGTGGCTTAATCATCATTTCCACATTTTTAGCTAAAGCTGAAACCTGGGCTGTCAGTTCCATAATAGCTGTACGGTTGGCTTTGACCTCTCCCTCAACTTTTCTTGGTGAAGGCTCAATAGTGGCCTCACTGCCCACACACTCTTGTGTCTGAGCTGTATTAACAGTCAGGGGTTTAGGTCTGGATACAAAACCTAGCCGTTTATTTCTCTCTGCCTCTTCAGCAGCGGATTTGGTAATTTGCTCTAAAATGAAGTCGTCAGTCACTGACAGGTCAGATAAGTGACACTTAATGTCTCTCCTGATGTCCCTGTTTTTGTCATTAAGGCCTTGATAAAGTGTGTGGAGGAAAACACCTTGCACTAGCTTTTTATCATAGTTAAACTCTGATCCACTCTGCTGAGATGCAAAGATTAGCCTCTGTTTTAACCCCACAAGTCTGTAAACGAACTGCTGAGCAGTTTCCTTGTCCTGCTGCCTAGCGTTACTAAGCTCCTGAAACAGCTCTGTACTACTTTTGTCTCTCATGTGTGATTTCAGAAAACGTTTCAACTCAGCGATTGTTAGGTCGTCTTTGTTTGTCAACATGTCTTTAAACGTTCCTTGTTTTATCATTTTCAACACTGAGCGAATTATTTCTGACTCTGAGAATTTCTCCTTCAAACCCTCGTCTATTTGCTTACATATACTGCTGTAACTCATTTCTGAACCAGAATCTGAGATTACGCCCCCATGCATTTTGAACTCTCTGCGAGGTAAGAACGCAACGACGTCAGTGAGTCTAACCAATCCCGGCACCTTTTCTGTAACGGTTGGTTCTCCACCTATGTCACTATTTACCGACTCTGTTACTGGTGCTGGTGATTGGTCCTCCTCGCTGGTTGCCAGTTCCTCTATTTCATCACGTAGTTGGAGCAGACGAGATAGTCCTTGGTCCTCCAAGCCCATTAGCTCCTCACTCTTCATGAAGTGGACGACGTATTCAAACAGTTCAGGTTCATTGCTGCCTGTGACTGTTGGAATCTCAACCGCCTGGTCATCTTTCAGTGATACTGCAAGGTCATGGAGCTGCTTCTCGTTGAGAAGATACAGGAGTTTCTGGATCTCCCAGACTAGCTGACGACGAGCCATCTCGACTGGACCCCTGAAAACTCTCTGCTCACAAGGTGGATGATTCTCACTGCTGATCTCTCAGACGGGTGATTCGCACTTGCTTCTCGTCACCGCGGTTCATGGATTAGCAGATCTCCGTCGGCGTCTGGTCGACGTGGTTCATGGATCGGCAGCTCTCCAGCAGGCGAAGCCAATCCCAGGACGAGCCCCCAAAATGTTACCGACCTCAGAATTGGTAGCTGAGGACGGCTGAGAACAAGAACGTGGCGTCAGACAGTTTAACGTGTTTATGTTCTCTTTTATTCACACTCTTTCTTTTATCTCTTTTTATAGTGCAATAAACTATTATGTTCATCTCCACATAACATAAGAATATCAAAACAGTCATGTTCCATATTCAAAATAATATTTAACATTCAAATTAAACATCTCCTTCATTAGCCATTCACTTTCAGCATCTGCCTATGACTGATGACAGTGACATTCAACATAACCATCAATACACATTACATTGGGAATGCATTTACTTTATATTACCAAACTAAAAACAAAGGAAAGTCTATATCTATAATACTCCCATCAAGAATGTAATGAATCATTTACCATCAGCATTACAACTGTATTGATAACAAAATAAACAAACGAAAATGACAATAAAAGGTATTATGTCCAGGCAGTCTGAGGCTGTAATACCTAGCTGAACCGCACTACTCTCTAAACCCATAGCCATCTTGCTAACCCGCTAGCATCACGGCTACATGTTAGCATGCTAAATCCGAGTGGCTACTTATACATAAACAACACCTTCTACTGCATTTCCCATCGCTTCAACTGGTTCGAGTTGAACTCAAATAGTTACTTAACTAATCCCATCGTGTTTGACCACTTTCCTCTGAGTATTTATTAAGCTAGCAACAGTTTACCCACCTGAGAACAAGAACGTGGCGTCAGACAGTTTAACGTGTTTATGTTCTGGCGAACTTTCCGGCTACCTCAAACTTAACCCACCAGAACGAAGGACCCCAAGTTATTGTGAGCGCAATGCACCATCTACAGGCCAAACTGTGTAACTGCGATTTCAGTAGAAATAGGAATAGTTAAGTCTCAGAGAAGTCAAGTGTGTAATGAAATGAAATGAAATAAATTAAAATAAATGGTAGGGTGTCTGTTTTAAACTTGTGCATTTTTATGCCTCGACACATTTTACAGTCCGGTACAGTTGCGCCAGAATGAACAGTTTGCCCCATGGATCTCTTGGTCTGCCCAGAGCGTCCGAGATGATATGGCACTCCCGCATCAGTGCTGCTCCCGTCAATCACCGTGAATCTGCCCAGACTTCCCCATGGTCTGGCCTCAGCTGCGCCAGCAGGGCTATGAGCAGTCCGTAGCAAACAGGTGTTTGTTGGGGGAAAAGATGGTCGCTATCTGATGACATCATCACCGGCCATCACCGTATCTTTTTCATGCAAATAGCTACTAATAATGCTTGCATTCCCATGAATTATTGGCATGTAATCTTGAAATAATTTGTCCTTGAAAGGGCTGAAAAGTGTTGAAGCTATTATTATAAGAATTTCGCATCGGGCGAATCATGTCTGCCTCTCCACCTAGCGATCCTGTCCATGTGTCATATTTATTTTCAGCTCATCAATCTCATCATGTGATGACTGCTCCGGATTCGGATTCTGGACTCCTCATCGTTCAATTCGGTTCACCATACAAACCACCCAAGTCCAGCGCCAAGTCAAGTCACTAAGTCACCCAGGCCAAGTCGGGAACCCCTAAGTCACTAAGTCACCGGGGGAAGATCCCAACCCCTAAGTCATCCCCTAAGTCACTAAGTCACCAACCCCTAAGTCATCCCCTAAGTCACTAAGTCACCTACCCCTAAGTCACTAAGTCACCAACCCCTAAGTCATCCTAACTCCTGGAAACAATCTACTCCCCATGGCTCGCTACATCAGGCTCAGGCCTCAGACTGGCCCCGGCTCCCCTGTTCCTCATCGCACCTCGTCACCACACGTCAAGATCCTGGTTCATCCTGCACCTCAAGCGGACGCTCCAGAATGGCAACCTCTTGATGAAGAACTACTCCAGCCACTCCTTCGGGATCGGGGCGGCCACCTCAGCCGCTGTGCAAGGATTGCCCTCCGCCTCCCTCCAGCAAATGGGCCGCCGGCCTTCATCAGCATTCTCCAGCTACATCCGCCCGGAGCGGGCGGCCATACCGGCGGCCCAAAGAACCCTCCTCCCTTCATCGGCAAGCATGGCAACGAACAGTGTCCCAGACTTCCGTGCCAAAAAAAAAAAAATGTCTCGTTGGTGGTGGCTCCCCTAAAAGCACGGCGCCCAGTAAGGCGCAGTAAATCTCCCGGTTCATTTCCCCGGGGGGGAAGAGAGGAAAGAGAGAGAGCCAAGAGAGAGAGTCAGGGTCAGTCAGAAGGCCAAGTTGAGCGGCGCGCGCCAAGTCGGGGGCCAAGGAGGCCAAGCTAAATGGTGAGGTGCCAAGGCTGCCAAGTAGGCCAAGCTGGGAAGCGCCAAGTTAGGTAAAGGCGAGGCGCCAAGGCGGCCAAGTAGGCCAAGCCGGGAAGCGCCAAGTTAAAGCGGGAGGTGCCAAGGCGGCCAAGTAGGCCAAGCCGGGAAGCGCCAAGTTAAATCGTGAGGTGCCAAGTAGGCCAAGCTGGGAAGCGCCAAGTTAAACGTTAATGTACCAAGATCGTAGGCCCGACCGAGTTGGGAAGCGCCAGCCGCAAATAGCTGTAAGTCGCTAAAGGTCGAAGGCCAGAAAAGTACAGTCAAACTACCGGTGCCCGCAGATCTCAATTAACCTCCGGTAATCGGATCTTCCTTTTGGGGGATCAAGATCGAAGGCCCGATCGAGTTGGGAAGCGCCAGCCGCAAGTAGCTGTAAGTCGCTAAAAAGGTCGAAGGCCAGAAAAGTTCAATCAACTACTAATGTACCGAGATCGAAGGCCCGACCGAGTTGGGAGCGCCAGCCGCAAATAGCTGTAAGTCGCTAAAAGGTCGAAGGCCAGAAAAGTACAATCAACTACCGGTGCCCGCAGATCTCAATTAACCTCCGGTAATCAGATCTTTCTTTTGGGGGATCTCCTAGCCTATGCAGATTCCCTCCTCTTGCCTCAAGAGCAGCGCCACTGGCTAATGGAGTCATGCGCCAAAGTATTTGCCATGCATGCCGATTGCTAAATAAAGCTTGTTAAATCCTACCAACTGGCCTCTCATGATTGAAGTGAGGTCTTAGACCAAATTTCAAGCAGAAGGCCATTCGTGCATAATCTAATCCGATCACCCCCTGACGTCAGTCAAGTTCTAGTATGACGTGGTCAGTCAAAGTCTTAGTATGACGTCAGATATGACGTCAGTTAATTCTCATATATATAGCAAGGGTTCTACGTCACCTCTCTCTCTCTGGCCGATCATAGCAGCAGCTAGCTTCACGGCAGTCCATCTCCCCTGAAGCCGTCCTCCGAAGCGTTGTTTTGCCCCACCCACCTTCCCAGTCCGCCACCAACGAGTCGTGACTCCTGATCCCCCACGGGGGGGGGGGGGGGATCTCCTAGCCTATGCAGATGCCCTCCTCTTGCCTCAAGAGCAGCGCCACTGGCTAATGGAGTCATGCGCCAAAGTATTTGCCATGCATGCCGATTGCTAAATAAAGCTTGTTAAATCCTACCAACTGGCCTCTCATGATTGAACTGGAATTAGATGGAAGAAGATAGATAGATAGATAGATAGATAGATAGATAGATAACTAGGCTCGGCTAATTCCTAGGCTCGGCCGCTGTCCCGCCCTGCAGCTCGACCGCAGGCTCACATGCTCTTATGACATCACTGATGTTACAACTTCGCATCAATGATGACATCCCAATCCCAATTGCACCAGTGATGACATCCCAATTGCATCAGTGATGATGTCACAATGCCTATGACATCATCAGTGATGCCACAATGCTTATGACATCATCAGTGATGTCATAATGCCTATGACATCATCAGTGGGACAAAAATTTAACAGAGAACAGACAGACCGAGATTGCCCACTTACCCCTTTTCTATACTAGGCATCTCATGAGCTCGATTCCTATGTGGGCTCACCTGCCCTTCACCTCGCCAAGCTGGCCCCCCCTCTCGCATACTGTATGCAGCTCAGCCACCTCGCCCTAGCTGCTCCTACTTCAGGGATGCTGGATCACCTGTCCTGGAGCTGGTAACATACAGCTGTCCATGGCAGAAGATGGGGGGTCTGAAGCCAGACTCCCACTTCTTTCAGTGTCTGCCCCTGGGACTTGATTCTGCTCTTATGACACTGTCACTGATGACATCATCAGTGGGACTCTTATGACATCACTGATGATGTCACTACTGCTTTTATGACATCACTGATGACATCACAACCTCCTATGACATCACTGATGATGTCACAATTTATGACATCACTGATGACATCATCACTGGGACTTTGTGTGTGTGTGTGTGTGTGTGTGTGTGTCGTCGAGCTGGCCCTGCAGCACGGGCTTACCCGCAGCTCGGCTGCTGTGTGGCCTTGCCTGCCCTATAGACCTTATTCACAGCGCGGCCATCTTGGATTACGTCATCGCACAGGGTGGCAACGTGTCTGAGCCTGCGTTACAACCATTGTAAACAATGGAGCGGTGGTCCCAAAACCTGAGTTCTGTTCCACCAATTTCTTTTGACCAAATTGATAAATGGGCAGATGACAACGTCAACATCCCCAAAAGGATTCAAAAGAAGGGCTACAGTAACTGGATTGAAGGGTACATCCACGATATTCAAGGTAAATTAGGGTGCAACGTTACTGTGTACAAAGACTTGCTATCTGTGCAGTAGGCTACTTGCTCCGCCGTCATATTAACTTCACTTATCGTGATTTTTGCATGTTAATCATGAATCAATCTAACACGATTAATTTGTAATCTGACAACTTTAGTAGCGCTAACATTGCTGACATCGTCAGTTAGCTGTAAGTAGATATTGGCCACTTGACGTTTCCATGCTAACATTGTTTTATTAAATGGATGAATGAGCGTTATTCTATCATTAGTATCCTACTTTTCAGATAGGTTTAACGTTGAAGGATACGTTCATATCAAATTACATAGCCTGGAAGCTTGCTTCAAATTACATAGCTTGCTTCAAATTACATAGCCTGGAAGCTTGCTTCCAGGCTATGTAATTTGATATGAACGTATCCTTCAACGTTAAACCTATCTGAAAAGTAGCCTACTAATGATAGAATAACGCTCATTCATCCATTTAATAAAACAATGTTAGCATGGAAACGCCATAGCACCTACAAGTGGCCAATATCTACTTACAGCTAACTGACGATGTCAGCAATGTTAGCGCTACTAAAGTTGTCAGATTACAAATTAATCGTGTTTTGATTCATGATTAACATGCAAAAATCACGATAAGTGAAGTTAATATGACGGCGGAGCAAGCACTGCACAGATAGCAAGTCTTTGTACACAGTAAAGTTGCACCCTAATTTACCTTGAATATCGTGGATGTACCCTTCAATCCAGTTACTGTAGCCCTTCTTTTGAATCCTTTTGGGGATGTTGACGTTGTCATCTGCCCATTTATCAATTTGGTCAAAAGAAATTGGTGGAACAGAACTCAGGTTTTGGGACCACCGCTCCATTGTTTACATGGGTTGTAACGCAGGCTCAGACGCGTTGCCACCCTGTGCGATGACGTAATCCAAGATGGCCGCGCTGTGAATAAGGTCTCTCTCTCCCTCAGTCGCTCCCCCTCTCTCTCCCTCTCCTCCTCTCTCTCCCTTTCCTTCAGTCTCTCTCCCCCTCTCCCTCAGTCTCTCCAGTGATCCTCAGACTGATGACATCATCACTGATGACATCATCACTTATGATAACACTGATGATGTCATCATTGGGACTGATGTCATCAGTGGTTTATGACATCACTGATTATGTCACTGGGATTTATGACATCACTGATTATGTAATTTATGACATCACAGTGGGACATGGGACAGACAGAGAAACAGACAGAGCCCTAGCTCCCATTTATATACTGATGATGACTAGGGATCTCGCGCTCGATTCCTAGGCTCGCTACTCGCACGCCCTGCAGCTCGCATTTGCAGCTCGGCCGCTGCGCTGCCTTGCCCGCAGCTCAGCTGCTGTGTGGCCAATGAGACCAGCATCATGACATCACTGATGATGTCATCAGTGGGATTTATGACATCACTGATGATGTCACAGTGGGATTTCATCAGTGGGATTTATGACATCACTGATGATGTCACAGTGGGATTTATGACATCACTGATGATGTCACAGTGGGATTTATGACATCACTGGGATTGATGACATCACTGATGATGGCACAGTTGGCTTGATGACATCACTGATGATGTCACAGTGGGATTTATGACATCACAGTGGGACAGTCAGAGAGACAGAAACAGACAGAGCCCTAGCTCCCATTTATATACTGATGATGATGATGATGATGATAAGATTGGTGGATCAATCCAGTTACAACATTGCTTCATAAACAAAAAACACTTGTAAAATCAAATTTGAAGGGTTAGAGACGAGTGATCTTGACCTTAATGAGGCACTGCAATCTATCATTTGCTACAGTCAGTTTAATATCCTGTCATTGTGCCCACAAGCTATGTATGTGTGCCAAAGACAGTGACTAGGAATGTCATGTGGTTATGTCTGTGCTGTGCTCAAGGACAAAGGGAAGGAAACTGTGCTATAAACACCTCCTAATCCACTATTAGATTTCAAGACATGAGTCTGGAAAACTTTTGGCTGACTCGTAATCTTATATTATTATTATAAGCCAAAAGGTCTTTAAATACTTAATGTATTGTCTTATTGTCACATTCTATTCATAGATTACTAATCTATAAAAAATAATGTGATAAGACAATACAGTATTTAAAGCTATGTGTAAATGTAAATAATATTTACATAATATTATAACATATTTACTAAAGATGTATTCACTTTAAAAAGATAAAAGCACAAACATAAACAGGAATTTGATTTACACTTCTAACAGGGCTCTCTAGAACATGAAGAGAGTAAGATTCTTCGAGCTTGTATAAATGTTTATAATGCTGTGGTGTAGCTAGGTAAGAGATGTCAGAATTGACCAAATTATATTTCAAATGGCTGACATGTGTTGTAGAATACTTAGATTTGTTTCAAATGTGTTTACTTTTGGGGCTTTAACACAGCTTTTGTTGCACACAAATTAAGCACTTTTAAATGAAAATTAAGCTACTTTTGCAATGTAGTGAAATAAAAGTTTTGAAAATGTGGTGGCTCGGGGAACGGTCCGGCCCCCGGCTCCTTAGGTTTCTGACAATGTGGCCCGCTGAACAATTTAGTTGAATAGCCCTGATGTACAGTAGAGAGATTATTGATTTTTCTGTAAATGGTTCCTCCACCTCTACTGAATGACCTTTCTGTACAGCTCAGTAGCTGTAGAACTGGATGTGTGCTTGGTAACACTGTCATTAATCACTTTATGTATGCTGACGACCTGGCCATACTGTCGCCAAGCAGTGCGGGTTTCCAACAGCTGCTAAATATTTGTTCTGACTATGGTGTACAGTTTGATGTAAAGTACAATGCTAAAAAGAGTGTCATTATGATCTTCAGGACAAGAGATGATAGGGATCTCTCCTTCCCATCCTTTTATCTGTCAGGACATGTGCTGGATGTGTGTAGCAGTACTAAATATCTGGGCCACATCATTAATGATCATATGAGTGATGACGATGACATGTATAGACAGCGACGTATGTTGTATGCACAAGCAAATATGCTGAGAAAGAAGTTTTATTTCTGCTCTGAAGAGATTAAGATAACCCTGTTCAAAGCCTATTGTACATCGCTTTATACTGCCCCCTTGTGGGTCAAGTTTAAGCAGGCTAGCATTCAGAAACTGCAGGTGGCCTACAATGACTGTATGAGAATACTGCTTGGGAGGCCAAGGTGTTGTAGTGCCAGTGAAATGTTTTGTGGTGTAGGGGTCAATACCTTTCATGCCCTACTGAGAAACCTGACCTATAAATGTATTTGTCGTCTGAATGTTTCTCAGAATATCATAATCTTGCTTCTGACTCAGCCCCGTTTTAGTGCAATTAAGTATCAGACCATCACTTGGGCTCATTGGTACAGGCTCTTATTGTAGTATTTTTTGATGTGCTGATGTTAATTGTGTAATTGTTTGATGTTGTGTTGTTGTTTTTTTACTGTGTGTTTTTATTGGACCTTGTGTCTGCTAATAAAGATTGATTGATTGATTGATTGATTGATTGATTGATTGATTGATTGATTGATTGATTGATTGATTGATTGTAATTCTGAACTCAGCCCTAAATTGGCAGATGAATTTCTGACTTTTATTGTTAAAAAGGTGGAGAATATTAGGACTCAGATCAGGTCAGACACGTGTGTCCTATTTCTCCCCCCCCCCCTCAAACTGTGCAGTGCTGATTCAATTTCAGCCAATTTCCCTCTCAGTCATAGAAACCAGAGCAATCTAGTAAGTAGTACTGTGTAAAGCTCTCAAGATTAGGCTTCTTTTTTACTTTTTTTGGTCTCATACTTATTTTATCGTTTCCTTTTGTAGATCAAAGCAATCAAGGCACAACAACCCAGACCATAGGTATTGGCAACATATACAAAGCACACAAAAACAATGGAGAAAGAAGAAGAGGGAAAAAAAAGGGAACAGAGAAGTGCCATACAAGTACAAACGATCATCGCCAATATATAGCCTACTATAGATAGTACACTGTACTGTCTGTATACCCGTGTACCCACACACGCATCCACCCACACACAGACATCTGCACGCGCACACACACACACACACACACACACACACACACACACACACACACACAT
The DNA here is from genome assembly GCF_964638095.1 of Poromitra crassiceps. NCBI lineage: Eukaryota > Metazoa > Chordata > Actinopteri > Beryciformes > Melamphaidae > Poromitra > Poromitra crassiceps. The sequence goes on from NC_139624.1 coordinate 62,697,187, forward strand.
GTTGATATATGCATGTACAGACAGTGTACGCTCACTCATCTCTCCACATAGCAGACTTTAGGGTCTGTCACACCGATCCGGCCCCATGTTGACACAAACGTACAGAATGGGTTAACATTGTTGAGTACATTCTGTGTGTTTCAGGCACATTTACAACAAAATAATTAAAACAAAATCACTGAAAATAAACGATACCAAATAAAATAAAAAAGGAAAACAAGAAAAGGGGTGTAGTAGCCTACAAGACCAATCTATAAGTAAAGGTTGTGACAGAGCTAAGATTAGGCTTCTTTAAAATGGGTTGCATGTTTAGGTGAAACAAAGAACTCCCGCTCACAGTGTCTACTTCACTTGCAATAAAAAAAGTAATTAACTATTTGGGTAATAACTATTCAGTATGCAGACCTTCATCAGATTATTTTTCAATTGCATGTTTAAAAGAAGAAGGAAAAATACCAGTGGCCAAGGAGCAATTGATAATTGATCAAATGCAGGGACTGACAGTGGGCAATACATGTTTTAAAAGTTTAGTAGGAATACAATTAATTGGACAAAGAGTGACTTTATGCCTCTCTCTGATGTCTTCACCCCCGGCTTCTTGGAAAACCTCCCATTCAAATTGGCGAAAGACCACCTATCTTGGCCTGACCATACCCAGAGATCCTAAACAAATATTTAAGTTGAACTTTGGTGAATTGGTTTCGACACTCAAGCAATGTATAGAAAACTGGAAAATCCTCCCTTTGTCCATGATTGGTTGTATAAACTCAGTTAAGATGGTTTCACTTCCCAGGTTCCTCTATTTGTGTCAAAACCTTCCCATTTTCCTCACATCTGCTTTCTTTAGAGAGCTGGACTCTATAATTATGTCCTACATCTGGAATTATAAGAACCTTAGAATTTCGAAAAAATTAATTTGCAAAAACCCAAATCTGAAGGCGGGCTGGGCCTGCCAGTGTTTAGACACTACTATTGGGCTGCTAATCTTGGGGCTTTGATGTTCTGGCGGCAGGGGACTCCCGGCAATCTAATTCTCGGTGCTCCCCTGTGGCTGAAAATGGAGGCCAGCTCTATAGTGAACTCCTCTCTGCCATTTATGTTATTTTCTAAGCTAGAGCAGCATGAGACTTTACAACATTTAAGTTTTGTTGTGAAAAACTCAGTCAGAATTCTAAACCAAAGTGTTTTGAGTCTGATGTTTCTGTCCTCACACCAATTTGTTTTAATCATTCTTTTTTTACCACCATGGTCAGACAAAATCGACCATACTTGGAGTGAGAAGGGGCTGGTTTCCATCAGGGACCTGTTCATAGATGGTAATTTTGCATCCTTTGATCTTCTGAGAAGTAAATTTGAGTTGCCCAACACACACTGGCTTAGATACCTACAAGTCAGACACTATAGCCACTTCTTAACATGCAGTGGAATCCGTATTATAACCTGCTCCTAGCCGGTTGGCCTGCATGTTAAACAACAATTAGCCGGCCTACGCGCACTCCCGCGACTCCGTATCTTATCTACCTCGACCGCCGGTATAAGATCCGCTTCCACGCAATCGCAGCTCATGTTAAACAGTGGCAGGTCATTATCCGTCTGAGTGGGCGGGTGTGGCTCTTCAACTCACTTCACGTTCACTAGTTTATTAATTAATGAATCGTTCGGGCAATCGCTTATATCAACGAGCAAACTCACGGTTTCCTCAAGTGCTGCAAAAAGGGCTTGAATTGTTTGGCCAACGCGCTTCAGCTGCAGCCAGGTCCAGTGCATCAGGAGGGACGCTTACTGCTGCGCTGCTTGCTTGCTCCCATGTCAGAAAAAGCCTAACTTTTGTGGGGAGAAATACATTGAAAACTAGTCAGATATGACTTGAAATGCCACTTGTAAAATAAATCACCCACAGTGATTGACGACAGTCCGACCACTATTTTGACTGGGCGGCTTTATGTAACCCAACAAAGGTGAAGCACTCATTTTTGGCACATTGCCACCCCTCGTTGGAATGGACTCCGTTAAAACGGCACGTTTTTTGAAGTCTCCAGATTTGTCGCTAACGTGATGCAGCCAATTCTATTGTGTGAGGCAGGCAGTGTTGTGTGACTGTGCCTCTCCACTGCGGAGAGGATAGGAGCTGACTGACTGATAGGCTATCAAACTTTTGTGGGGAGAAATACATTTAAAACTAGTCAGATATGACTAGTTGCCACTTGTAAAATAAATCACCCACAGTGATTGACAACGGTGCGACCACTATTTTGACTGCCTCATAGCTAAAGCTGTTTCCTAGCACATTTCTTGTTTTCGATACATGCTACCGCGCCGACTTGTCTGAAATTATATGGGACAGGAGTCTGTCTTTGGTCCAACTCTGCTCAATTAACAGCAGACACCAGCTGACAATTCTTTTTTTATTATTATTATTTTTGTTTAACAGAATATGAACAGACGAACAAGCTCAGACACAGGAAAGAAGAAAGAAAAAAAACATATATTAACAGTTATTGTGATGTGGTGCTACATCCATATAAAGTGCTTATGTGCTTGCAAGAGACGCTGTGCACAGGGTCCCACGCAAGGTGTCCAACAGAAACTAGTCAGGCAGGTCATCCACCTCCCCCCACCTCATCAGGGTAGGTTAGAAATGGATCCCAAATGTCTAGAAACTTTTTAAGTGAGTTGGTTCTCAGGGATCTGAGCCTCTCCATCCTTATAACAGAAATCATGTCCGTCAACCACAGTTGGAAAGAAGGTGAAGAGGGGGAATCAGCTGATCCAATTTAAAGTCACTCATCGTCTTCATTATTCCAAGGCTAGGCTGCACAAGATCTACCCTTCCGTCTCACCACTGTGTGATAGGTGTCAGGTGTTAGAGGGTACATTATCCCATGCTTTTTGGTTTTGCCCTTCACTTTCCGGATTCTGGGCCAAGATGTTTGACTGGTACTCTAAGGCCTACAAAGTAGCCCTCAGCCAGAGGCAGAATTCGCCATCTTCGGCTGCTCAGAATCCTTGCTGCTCCTCCCTACGGCTGTGCCAAGAGACCTATTCTGAAGGAGTGGAAGTCCCCCTCTTCACCTTCCTTCCAGCTGTGGCTGCCGGTCATGATCTTGGTTATACGTATGGAGAGGTTCCTGAGGATCAATTCACTAAAAATAAAATTGTATAGATAATTGTAAAATTGTATAGAAATTCTCTGAGGAAGAAGTTTTATTATGAGAGACAGTGGTTTCTACCAGAGCCGTGTATATAGAAGAGTCGCGACATCTCCATTCACTCCAATGGACCAGTTTTTTACAGTTTTTACAGTTTTTAAGAGTTCCCGGAAGAAAGGTTCTGGATTAAGCAGCGCTGTCGAGTTGCAGCAAAATGGACAGTTTGTGATGTACTTTGAAAGGGTCAGACATTTAAAGAATCAAATTGTACATTATCAGCTTTTCCCTCCCCATATTTTATTTTGTAATTTTCAGAACATAGAAACCAAAAACAGACAAAAAAAACCATACATATATCAACATTAATGTTACAACATGGTGGAGAGGGGGACTTCCACTCCTTCAGAATGAGTCTCAGTCATCCCCTGCGTCAGAGACTGTTGTACAGCCGTAGTGAGGAGCAGAGAGGATTCTGAGCAGCCAAAGATGGCGAGTTCCACCTCCAGCTGAAGGGTTATTTTATAGGCCTTAGAGTACCAATCAAATATTTTGGCCCAGAATCCATAGTGAAGGACAAAACCAAAAACCATGGGATAGGGGTGGGCGATATGGCAAAAATATCATATCACGATTTTTTTAAGGCAGGATCACGATCCATGATCTTATCACAATTCTTTTTCATATTGGTTTTTAAGACTATTTTGCAAGTCATGGAAATTTAAAATACAATTTGTTTTATAAATATTTTCATGTCGTTCATTTACGCTGAGTTTCCAATAATTCATGTGCTAAAAAATAATGTTCACAAGCATGCAAACATCTATCTATCTCTTGGTTTCAATGTTATTTTTACAGTAAGATTGGGCGATGGGATGAATATATTGGCTATCTGCGATTGAGTTGCGGATTGTCATTTGTCAATTGTCAATTTGCTAATGGAGAGAGAGAGAGACTGACAGACAGAGCGAGTGGGGACAGAGCAGAGACATGCAGCTCAGCACACACACACACACACACACACACACAGCGTTGAGCAGTGAGAGAGAAGCAGGGGGGAAGGAAAGAGAAGGTGGAGCAGAAACGAGGCAGCAGGATGAGGGCAGATTAGGAGCAACGCGTCCTCGCATTTAAAATAACTGACAAAGTCCGACTGAAGCAAATTAAACTCAAACTATCACAAAGAGCAGCCGAGATTCAGACACTTTTTGTGCGATGAGTTCCGCTCTATCTGCCTGTTTGTCTCTCTGCCAGTGCCAGTGTCTGTTTAGTGTGCGGGTGTGTGTGGCATGTCATTTTTAACGCTGTTCATAACGAGCAGAGCGTGTGTTTAGGCTATCGTCCGGCTCCGTCCCCAAATTAATTTTTTATCGTCCCTGACGTTATTTTTAACGTCCCCGGGATGACGGGAGGTCCTTCGTGTCAAGGCAAGCCCTGGTTAAGTGTGTGTGTGTGTGTGTGTGTGTGTGTGTGTGTGTGTGTGTGTGTGTGTGTGTGTGTCTCTCAAACTAACTGCCCCTCCGTGTTGTCGTCCATGCTGCTGCACTTTGCAAAGTAAAAAGGGGGAGGGGAGGAAAACTTGGGAAGCGTCTTTCAGACATAGAAATGCAACTGATAGAATGTGCACTGCATGTAGCGCGATTCTGACGATCTGTCTGGAAAGGCAGATCGTGGAGCCATTCTGATCGTGAACGATCCAAGATCGTCATATCGCCCACCCCTATAGTGTACCCTCTGACACCCGACACCTATCACATAGTGGTGAGACAGAAGGGTAGATCTTGTGCAACCTGGACTTGGAATAATGAAGACGATGAGTGACCTTAAATTGGATCAGTTGGTGTCTGCTGTTAATTGAGCAGAGCTGGACTATAGATAGACTCTTGTCCCATATAATTTCAGACAAGTCAACATCAAGTTCCTCCTGCCATGCCTCCCTAATCCTTTCAGTAGGGGCCCTGATACAGTCATCAAACAGACACACAAATCTAGAGATAAGATGCCTGGATTGATGGGGGATTAACATCACATAAAAAAAGCATGTTCATTTGGGAGAACTACAAAATCACGAATCTTGGATCGAACATACATGTAGTTCCATTATCAGCTTTATTTTAGCATTCAAAAGTAGCGCGAGCCGCCTTCCTGGCTATTCATTGGCTACTGAGTCACGCATTTTGGACCTCCGCTGATGCCACTCTGGGCCAGACCAAATATCGGTACCATCTGGGTGGGCAAAACTTTACCTATACTAAATTGTTTATAGGGTCAATATAAGTAAATTAATATATGATAGCCTTTCCACAGGAGCAGCTTTTCATATTTTTTTGACATTTTCTTATTAAAAAAATAAAAAATCAAAAATAAAAAAAAATAAAAAATATATATATATATATATTCAAAAAAGTGTGTGATTGTGTATGCAGTATATTTGGAAGCCTATTCCACTTTTGAAATCATTAACACAACACTCTTTTTAAGGTTATGTTTATGTCTAGGTTTCCCAGATTCCATTTGTAGCATCTCTGTAGCACGTGAGGTGTGTGTTCAGTGAGGCTGGTGACTACTAGGACCATTATTCTGTGACAGATGCCTTGACCTTGTAAGTAATTTTGTTCAAAATACTTCAAACAAAGAAAAGTCTACACATCACAGAATAGAAACTGTTTACCACCAATAAGTTAATTTACTTCATGAATTAGCTACTACTAAGTAGCTAGCTGTGCACCTGGGCACGAGACAGGCATCTATATTGTAGTTATATTAATGTAAAAACAAAAACATAGACTCATTGGGGTTTTTGATGGTGACTGTTTTAAGTGGATGTGGAGGAGTTACATATTACATGGTAAGGATCATCTAGCTCAGTGGTTTTCAAACTTTTTTGTGTGCCTGAGGCGGTGTCCACCCGCTATGCCGACCACCCGCAGTGCCGACAGCCCGCAATGCCAACGTTAGGTTTAGGCGTGGGCTATCGGCATTGCGGACTGTCGGCACTGTGGTCTGTTGGCACATCGACGCGGCACCAGCCCCTATGCATGGTGTCCCTAGGCACACCATTTGGGTGGGTGTGTTGCTGTTTTGATGTAGTAATTTTACAAAGTGAATTCCTCAATTATTTAGTTAATAAATATTTCAAAGTACTGTAATACATGTATACTTGTTTGTCAAATTTTATTTGGCATTAGTAAATAATTTATAAGAGTGATAACACATTTATAGAGGCTATTTTGCATGGATATAGGTGTGCCTTGAGATTTTGTCTTGCCCTTTGGTGTGCCTCAGGGGTGCCGCGTCTATGTGCTGACAGTCCGCAATGCCGACAGTCCGCAATGCCGATAGCCCACGCCTAAACCTAACGTTGGCATTGCGGGTGGTTGGCATACACGGTGTGCCTAGGCACACCATTTGTGCACACCATTTGGGAACCACTGGTCTAGCTAACATAAATGTTTACTTGGCAATTTTAATGTGTAACAGCTCACATTAGCTATGGCTAAGTGAACGTATGCTATGCTTTGTGCATGTGTGGCTCTGTAAAATTGGAAAATAATAGTGATGCCTTAAACGTGATTTATTAATATATATTTTAAGATACTATTAATGGATGTGCCTGTTACTGTTAGTTTATGATAATTAAGCTTGGAAATTTCATGTCAAACAATATTCATTCCAGAGAGCTACATCGTCAACAGTGCAGTGATGGATCCAACTTCAGCTGAAGGCAGCAGCAACCTGCAAAGAAAGTGTATGATCCACTGCTCTGATGAGGATTCAGAATCAAACCTAGTGTCACCCAAAAACCTGGACTCATGGAAAACTTTGCTGAGGGCGGCAGAAATCAGACATCATCTCCCAATTTTGGACTTAGCCAAAGACTTGCATGAAGGAGATGTTCCACCAGTACTGTATCATCGGCGGTGCCGTAGTCTTTTCACATTGAAGAAACCCCTGGATTCTACTGTATCATTAAAAAGGCAGCCTCTGCCCCTGAAACTGCAGAAATACATTCAAGAAGACCATCTAGAGAGGCACCAAGCAAATCAATGGTGTATGATGTAAATTGTATCTTCTGTGAGAAATCAAGTAAATATCTGAAGGGCCAAAACACAAGGGAACCTCTCGTACAGTGTTCAGAGTTACGCGCGGATGACCGGATCCGAAAAGCAGCAGTCACCAAACTGGACGAAAGGATGCTTGCTATCACTAGTAGAGAGCTTGTTGCTGCAGAGGGCCATTATCATAGGTCCTGCTATCGTGCATATACACGTGAAGAGCCTGCTGCCAGCTCTAAGTCAAAGGAACAAAGTGGAGATGCAGAAGCACGCTATGAGGTAGCAGAAAAGCAGGCCTATGAGGAACTGCTCTCACATATTAGGAATGAACTCTTTCCAAACCCAGAAGTACTACCCATGACATACTTCTCATCAAGACTACAATCATCCATGAAGTCTCTTGGTATCAGCCAGATCAAGGAATCAACCCTAAAACACCTGCGCCGTATGATGGAAACCAAGCTCGGTGGATCCATCCATATATTTTCTGATGACAAAGGGAAGCTTCTTCTGTACCCAGACAGCCTATCAATGACTGAGCTGGCCCAAACGGCATACTCATTGAATATGAAACTACAGCAAACCAGATCTGTTGACTCTAGGGATGTTGTAACAAAAGCAGCTTTGCTAATGAGAAATGAGATAAAAAAACAAGACACCAAAAAAGTGTGGCCACCTGATGTAGAAGACGATGAATTCAACATTCCTGAATCCATCACTCAGTTCCTGCAAACACTACTGACCGGAAACTGCGAGTGCACAAGTCCATCTGAAAGAGTCAAGCGACTTGCCACCTCCTTTGGCAGTGACTTGGTCTTTGCAGTCACCTGTGGCAGAATCAAGCCACCAAAACACCTACTTCTGCCGTTTGCTGTGAAGTCCTTGACGGGAAACACAGAACTGGTACACACCTTGAATCGGCTCGGACACAGTGTGTCCTATTCACAGATTGAAGAGATTGACACAGCACTGTGTCTGCAGAAGATGGAACTGTCAAGGGATGACATACCACTACCAGCAAACATTTACCAAAATGTCTTCACCACCCTGGCTTATGACAACATAGACCGGCTAGACAGTTAGTGGTGCAGGAACCTCTCACCGAGTCAATGGCATAGCTGTCCAGGCAAAGATCATTGGACCTGCACCACAAAGGATCATGCCTTCACTTACCAAGTCAAAGAAGAGGAGTATCAGTCCCAAAGCACTGATGCTACCCACCTATAATTCTGGACAGAGAGTGGGGCCACCAAAAACACCAAGTGTAGATGCAGACACTACCACACAAGTCCAGGATGCAAAGGCAAAGAACCTTGTCTGGCTGCTTGCTCGAATGTCTGCCCCAGAAGCTCAGACTGTGAGTAGCTGGACTGGATTCAACATCCAGGCCCGCAATGATGTCACAGTGGTCCAGGACACTGTGAGCTACCTGCCAACAATCAATGCTCCTGCTACAGAACTGTCTACTGTGTATGAGATCCTAACCCAGACAGTAGGCATCATGAAGTCCCTGCAGTTAAACACAATCGTCTGCGTGTTTGACCAAGCACTCTATGCCAAGGCAGTAGAGATAGTGTGGAAGCATGACCAGTTCAAAAACATTGTCATCAGGATGGGGGTGTTCCACACCATTTGCAATCTACTTTCCATTCTGGGGAAACGATTCCAAGATGCAGGGTTGAGGGACCTCTGTGTGGAGTCTGGTGTTATTGCTGAAGGTTCAGTGGTTGGTGTGATGGAAGGCAGAAAGTACAACAGAGCTGTCAGGCTGCACAAAGTTGTCTATGAAGCACTGATGAGGCTTGCCTGGAAAGGCTTCCTTGAGTGGCTAAATGACAAAAATCCAACAGAGGTTCACCACCTGGAAGAAGCCTTGGTGGGCATTGCCAGCTTCCATGATGATGTCTGTCAGGTATCATTTACGGAGCTCCTTGAGAATGCCTCATTCACCCTCATCATGGAGCTGTTCCAAATCTACCTGGACTCTCTCCAAAGCCAACATGGTCTTTCAGCTTTCTGGATGTCCTACCTTGATATGACAGAGATCATGTTGGGCCTGATCCGTGCTTCTAGAGAAGGCAACTGGATGTTGCACCTTGCATGCATCCGAGAGATGATCCCTTGGTGTTTTGCTTACGACAAGCTCAACTACGCCCGCTACCTGTCCTACTACTATGCAACAATGTCACAACTGCCTGCTGATCACCCTGAAGTACATGCCCACTTCCTGCAGGGAGGCTTCTCTGTCCAAATTGTCAGCAGAAATCCTTTTGGGCGAATTCCTGTCGACCAGACCATCGAGGAGACTGTCAACAAGGACACACAAACACCTGGAGGAACAAAAGGCTTCAGCCTTAAGCCTGGGGCTGTGTCCAAGTACTACTTAACATCAGAGTACCGCAGCGCCTACCTGAGGCAGTTGAGGGAAATGGTGGGTCGAGGCGATTCTCAGCTCAATCACCCAGACTTGCAGCTGCCCAGGATCAGAAGAGATGAGGCGGACGTACAGTCCATTGTTGATGTCCTGGAAAACTCCTGGGTGAATCCACTCAGCACAGACCAATGCGAGTTTGTCAGCTTGTCAACTGCTACTGTTGCCCCACCTGATGTGGCCAATGACCTGCTTGATGCCCGAAAGATAGGAGAGCAAGCATATCAAGCCTTCAAAAATGAACGTCTCGAGACAACTACGCCAACTACACAGTTCCATGACAAGATGACAAAGAAAAAGCTGAAAACATTCTCAGAGATACGAAAGAAACTCCGTAGCAAAGGGCAAGCCAAGGAAGTAATTCTGAAGGCAGATAGGAATCTGTTTGGCCACATGGTTCTGGTGGCGCAGAGTCGAAAGCTACACATGAGCGATGTGTTGGCTCATCCCCTCGGGCCACTGCCATGGGCCCTAGCTAATGGGGATGGATCTCTCCGCAAGACAAACAAGGCAGCTCTTGCCAGAGAGTTGGAGAAGAGTGTTGCTCCAGCAGAAGTCATCCCAGAACCATCAACAACCATCATCGATTGAATGAGCTTGGTACAAAAGATGAAAGGGAATGACAAGACATTTGCACAGCTGGCAGAATCAATCCTAGCCAAGGTCCTGCATGAAGGAGGTAAGAGTGAACGCATAGATGTTGTCTTTGATGTTTACAAGGACATGTCGATCAAAGATTCAGAAAGGGCAAACAGAGGTGCAGACTTGGGGATCCAGTTCAAGAATATTGTTTCCGGCCACAGCATCCAGCAGTGGAGGAAACTGCTCTGCAGCGCTGCCAGCAAAGCCAGTCTGATAAGATTCTTGGTTGAGGAATGGAAAGGACCCAAGCACAGAGATAAACTAAAAGACAAGGTCCTATATGTTACCTGTGAAGAGGTGTGTTTCAAACTCAACAAGAAGCAATGGGAGGAGGTAACAGCTCAAATCCTCTCAGGAAGAAGCTGACACCCGCATGCTATTGCATGCTCTCCATGCAGCAGAGTCTGGATTCAAGGCAGTGATCATCACGGCAGATGACACAGATGTTCTGGTACTGAGTCTGGGTTTGAGCAAGGACATCCCATGCCGAATGTACCAGAAATGCGGAACACAGAACAGAACAAGGTTTATAGACATCACCAAACTATGCCAATCACTTGGTGATACTATTGCTGGTGCCTTGATTGGCATGCACGCGTTCACCGGCTGTGACACTGTGAGCGCATTTGCAGGACGTGGGAAAGTGGGCACTCTGAAACAGTTGAAGCTAGACAGGACATACCAAGAAGCATTCATGGAGTTCGGCCGTGCTTGGGATGTCTCTGATGAGCTCTTTCAAAAGCTGCAGGAAATCACGTGTCGCATGTATGTACCCTCTACGCGCACTACAGATGTCAACCTCCTTCGGTACCAACTTTTCTGCACCAGACGTGGGGAGGTCGAGTCCAGCCAGCTTCCACCATGTGAAGATTGCCTATTGATGCATTCCATTCGTGCAAACTATCAGGCTGCAATCTGGAGACGGTCTCTTCAAACCCAGCCATCTATACCAAGCCCCAAGGACCATGGGTGGACCACAGACGATGAGGGGCAGCTTGATATCCAGTGGATGCGCGGTTCCCCAGCACCAGATGCCATCTTGCAGTTGCTGTCCTGCAAGTGTGTGAGGTCATGCAAACCACCACAGTGCACATGTATCAATAATGGTTTGAAATGCACAAACCTGTGCAAACTACAAACATGTGCCAACCAACACATTGAAGAAGAGCCTGCTCCACAGCTGACAGACTCAGATGTGGATGATGATGATGATGATGGTGCCATCGTGGGAGGCATGGTGTCTCAGGAAGGATAGATTGGCCTATTGTCCTGAAAGATTGGAAACTAGTGCTGCACGATTCATTGAATGTCAATCGCAGTCGCAATCGCGATGTTATGTGTTTGTCGCTACAAAATAAATAAGTGTGCAGATGCACGTTACCTCGCCTCTAAAAACATAAGTCACGTGAGGCCTTTGTCACTACAAAATAAATAATTCTGCAGATGCATTTTACCTCGCCTCTAAAAAAAGAAAAGTCGGCTCCTAGCTAGCCAGTCACATGACGCCTTCATGGTCCCTTGATAAAGTCTGCAGATGCACGTTACCTCGCCTCTAAGAAAAACAGCACATCCCTAGATACCGTTTATTATATCGCAATCGCAAATCGCAATATTGTCCACCATAATCACAAATCCCACCTTTCCCCCAAATCGTGCAGCACTACTGTAAACATTTTGAATGTAGCTGTTTATATACCATAACACAAATAAAACTATTTTTGACTGAGAAGCATGCCAGTTTACTCTCTTTTTGACTGAGAAATGTGCCAATTTAGTAGACAATTAGGTATAGTGTATCTATCTAGTATAGTATAGTATGGTATGTATAGTATCAGAGACATATAATATTAACAGTCAGTAGTCCATACACACCCCAGGGAGAGGATATAATGAAAGAAAGACGATTCCAGGGAAGGCACTTTGCCGGTTTTGAATGACAGCAGTCCATAATTTAAGAGGGGATAAGCACTAATAAGATACCAGTCAAGGTCTATCATATAAAAACATAATCTACGGATGTATATGAATAAAAAAAAATCAAATCACAAATAGAATTTGCCCACCCGGATGGTACCGATATGTACAATTTTGAGCTGTGTCCCATTCCCTCGAGAAGTCATTCTTCTACCTTAAGGGCCAAATTCACCCCTCACGATGGGATAGTATGAGTACATTATACCTTTTCTGAATCCTTATAGTCCTATGAGTATTCCAGTGTTTGTTGTTTGTATCTCTGATGTTCCTAGATGCCACAGTGCTGAAATCAAACTATAGTTTAGACGAAAATTGTGGAAAAACGAATGTCACTGACAGTTTGAGGAGCTCCTGTGACCTCTGTATTTGTCAGAGAGACAAACAACTGAGCTTAAATGAAAGCTAGGAAGCTACCCTTTAAGATTCTATCAAATATATTCTCATCAAACATGAGTAAAGGTCCTAAAAAGAGCCTAGAATAGGATATGCATCAGCACCTAGAATCCAAATTATTGTAGGGGCTGGCTAACTTCATGAGCTGATAACCGTGAGAAAGCTGCCATTCTGGAAAGGCTATCATACTAAAATATCATCTATGGATATATACATGTTCAAAAATCATGATTAGAATTTGCCCACTTGAGTGGTACCGATATGTGAAATTTTGATGCACCGATCGATCGGCACGTGACTGGAAATGGACGATTTTCAGCTGATCGGCCGTGACCAGTGACCTCCGCCGGTCAGTCTACAACATAGCCAATTCTGTGCTCAAGGAGGGTCTGGCTGCAGACAGTAGGCGGACCTCACGCCTCCACAACTGACGGAAGTCACGTGACCTCCACAGCGGAAGTTCTTCTTATTCGTGTTGATATTGCATTAACGTCTAATTTTGCGGTGTCTGTCTCTCAGTCTCTAACTGACACTGGTTTTATGCTTATGCGAAATCGCCTGCGCCGAGGGGTAGCCGCAGTTGGCCGTCGTATCGGCGCAGCTCGGCGGTGACTCCGTGGCGTCTACGCGGACATGGCGTGACCAGCACGAGAGCTGTGATTGGACATACTTGTTGTGAGGAATGAGGAAATGCCATTTCCTCATTAACAGTGCTTTTCCCTCATCTAGCAAAGCCTTTTGCAGGCTCACCGGAATGAGTTTTGAAATGGAGGGACAATAAAATGTCCCCCCCGACATGATTGCAAGTTCTTGGTAAACGACACGATAACGTCATATGTAACGGACATAAGTGTACCACAAGCCACCTAGTGTTTTGGACGTGTACCGCAGCCAACACGCTGAGTTACGTTCGAGTATGCACAGTCTCGCTGTCGCCGCTAGTCGGTGGCAAGGCTCCAAGTCGAGGCTGTGCAGAACCCTGTCAGCGCCCTAAGCTCCCCCCCTTTTTCACATGACGTGCGCGCACCCCAAAGCACCGAGACAGGCAGCCACCACACCACACACGCCAGCATACCTTCCTCGTTGTGGAATTTTTTCACCGTCAGTGAAGAAGACAAAGCTCGCAGTTTGTCACACATGCAAGTCGAAAATAAGCCGTGGAGACAGAGGTGCGGCCGAGTCCCGCTCGGCTGGAGTCCAGTCTGAGCGGCTCGCTTCACCTCACTGGCCCCTCTCTCTCTGCTCTCTCTCCCCGGGAAGCGGCGCTGCAGCAACCCAACCCGCCACCGTGCACAGCTGGCTTGGCGAGGTGAACGTGAGCATTGTGTCTAGTATGATAACCATTCCCCGACCTGCCTTCTCCATTGCACATCACCGCTGCTGCCTGAGCCTGTCAGTCATGTTGTAACGTGGATACAGGAGACTATTTGTTTCGTATTGCAAATAGAACGACGAACATAATAAAATGCATCGGACTCAGAAGCCAAGGTTTTCTGTGCGTGACGATCTTCTTTCGGATGGCAGATTTAAAAAAAACACATACGAAATTTCGGACTGTGTGTAAAAATATTCAGACTGAAGATCGTTACTGTAACCCATAAACTAATTTCCCCTTCTACTCAAGAGGACTGGTCTGGAGCCAGGCTATAAACTCCTTGTCTATGGATCACATTTTGATGTTCTGTTGCACCTGTTTTCTTTTGGAAAAGTAAATGCATGATAGCTGTGGGATATAGGCTATTGGATTTTATTACATTTTTTATTCATTGTATTTGCACAAAAAAGCTCTGTCCAGTAACCTGGAACACTTTTATTTTGAGATGTGTTTGAGTGAGATGGTCCTACTTCATGCAAATGATAAGAATTGTTATATGAATCTTAATTTTCAAACAAAGTTACGAAAATGTTTGTGTAAGCTGTCAATTATTGTTCTTAGAAAGAAAATCGGAATCGGCAAAAATCGGAAATCGGAATCGGCCAACAGAATTGCAATCGGTGCATCCCTACACAGTACTGAGATGACCCTAGTCAAAGTAACAAATAACTTACTCCTTGATGATCCTCCTAGACCTGAGTGTGGCCTTTGATACGACCACTCCATGGTCCTGCCACTCAAAACAATTACATCCTTGACATCCTTTAAGAAACTCCTTAAAGAGCATCTCATATTGTCCTGACCATCTGTATGTATCTCCTTTCATATTTTATTTTCTATTAACCGCAACCTTAATTGTCAATGTAATTATTGAATTGGTTATGTAATATTGAATTATCCTGAATCCTTGTGTTTGTTTTGATTATACATATTTCTTTCTTTTTTTTTCTTTTCTTGTTAAATTGTCTTTCCTATAAACTGTAGAAATCAATGTTTTATCATGGGAGAGGGCTCTGAATAAGCCCACTGGGCTTCCTTTCTCTCCCTGCACTGTCTTTTATTTATTCTTGTGTTCTTGCTTGCCTTTTTTTCTGTATGGTGCTAATAAAATCAAATAAAATCAAAGTCCTACAGCGTCTTGTTGATCTAAAAGGGTCTGCTCTCATCTTATTATACTTAAGGAAAACCAGCTGTTCGGATGGCTAGGGCTAGGCAAAAGTCCTTATTATTTTTTCATTATTATCTTATTAGTGTTTCTTTTTGTCTGACCAAATCACTCACTCACCCCCTAAAGACACCCACCTGCCTCTTGGAAACCAGGGATCCAGCCTCATTTGGGAACAATGGTCAGGCAGCATCAGTGTCAATCTGTTGAGAGACAAACAGTCAGGTGGATGCATGTCTATTTGTGCCATGAACCTCATCACAATTTACAGAAGGCCCATTTTACACGAGGAAAAAGTTTGATCAACATGCATGTATTTGATTCAGTAATTAATAACAAACAACATAATTAGTAATCTATGAAAAACCAAACTGTCTCAAAGCATGGCTTTGTTCATATTCCCTGTCTGTTCAAGCAACTGCTCGAAAAGCACACCAAATAGGAAGGATGATGAAGCCCCAACAAAAGACAGCTGGGAATGAGGACCTCAACACCACACTTGGTGTGCCGAGGATCGTATATTTGGAGCAGACAAGTAACTGTCAAGACCCAGAAGGTCATAGTACAGCCTGAGCTGTGAAGGTGTTAAAGTCAAAAGGGCTTGTGTGCTTCTTGAGGAGGTCTTCAGGTGGTCTACTCAATTAACACATTAGATGCAAGGATCTCTTCCTGAGGAAAAAACAAACAGCTCTGATAATGTGACAATATTAGAATCATTGACATATAGCCATTACCAACAGAATGTGCTGAGTGTGCTGTATGACCTAAATGTATGGACACTGAAACCTTCAACAGCAGACAGCTGCTGTCACACCTGATCCTTTAGAATAAACAGGGGTGGGGTGGTGTCCAGTCCTGAGATGCATTAAAGGGCATCACAGCCAGTAGAAGGAATCCAAGTAAAACATGCACAGGTCTATCTTTGTCATCAAGGATAAAGAGAGATAAACAACATTACCATTATGTAGACAGCCCCATCTGACAATGGTTACTGTGGTAGATGGGGACACCCCGGCATTCCGAAATGTCGGCACTCCGAAATACCGGCATTCCGACAAAATTGTCGGAATGGAGATCTGTCTCGCCATTGCGAAAGAACCCTAACCCGGGGGACCGGCTGGAGCTAACCTCTCCCAGCCCCCACGTCTAAACCTAACCTCTCCCACCCCCCACGCCTAAACCTAACCTCCCCCAGAACCTAATCCTAAACCTAACCTCTCCCACCCCTGTAGGCTAAATAACTCAAGATGCTATGTCGGAATGGCAGACGTAATATCTTTCGCAATGGTGAAACCTTTTTTGGAGAGAAAAAGGGCCGCCTCTCCGAAAGCATAGAAGTCAATGATCGGAATGCCGACAGTTCGGAATGGCGAGAGGACCCCGTGGTGGATACAATCATGGTAAATAGGTGACAAGGGACAGGAGAACAGGTGCAGTGGTCTAGAGGTTGAAAACTCAAACTTCAAATAGGTTTAAATGAAGGGGCAAATTAAACTGAAACATTTTATATAGCATGTTGTTCCTTGAATAAACATACTGGAAAAGATCTACAATCTTATTTCAGAAAATATAGTGTGTTGTAAGTTAGTTTCTCAAATTATTGTATGTAATGACAAACATCGCCTATGGTTGTTGCCCTAGTATAGTTTGTGGAACCCCTCAGCACGGCTGTATTCAGCCCTCAATTATAAACCGCAAACCGGAGTACGTTATAACGTTATAAATATAGCCACGACGTTAACAACTAACCAATGCTGGGGGTCCGTATGGAAAGTGGAAATCGAAATGGTTAAAAGTTAAATCAATTTTGTCATTCAGTGGCATTTTACTGCCATGTAAAGTAACCACAAGTAACAGTTAGCCGCTAACATTAGCCACACTATTTATGTTTTGTGACGAGTCGAGTCGAGAGTTGTGCGTCGACGTAATTACGTAGTCGATGTCATCGATTACGTCGACTCGCTGGGACAGCCCTAACACACACACACACACACACACACACACACACACACAAACACACACACACACACACCTCTCTCTCTTCTGTCTCTCTCTGCACAATTGAAGTGGTTGAGTGGTTCTGAATGTGGGGTCCGGGGACCACCAGTGATCCTTGAGAGGATTCCAGGATTCTCTGTTGTCTCTCAACCTAATATATATGGAATTCTGGACAAAATCATATCTAGTCTACATAAAAAAAAGAAAAGAAAAAAGATTTGCATCTGAGAGATAAAATCTCATCATATGGGGGTCCATTGCCCCAATGTGAACTAAATTAGGGCTCCTTAACACATTGACTGCCAGACGTTTTTTTTTGCTGTAGGTAGCTTCTGCCAAGCCGTTTTTTGAGGATTATGGCTCATTTTATAAGAGCCGAGGATTCGTTTCAGCTTGGAGTTTGTGAACATACAATATCTCAAAAGTACTAATAGAATGTGTACTTTCTCTGTCTAAAAGAGTTAGTTTGTAGAGTTAGTAGTTATGTAAGCATTAGCAGTTGAATACAGCATGGTTTTAGCGTGAAAAAGAATATTCAGAGATAAACGGCTTTTTGTGAAATTGGATGGAACGGTCACTTTAACCATTCATTTTTGGCTCTCTCTCTCTCTCTCTCCCTCCCCCTCTCGCTCTCTCTCTCTCTCTCCCTCCCTCTCGCTCTCCCTCCCTCTCTCTCTCTCTCTCTCTCTCTCTCTCCCTCCCTCTCGAGTTGCTTCAACTCCGCCCTCCGTGGGCGGACAAGCTTGTCACCAGTCAGTGCTTTGCTGCTCTCCTGTGCCTGCATGTCTGGGCCGCTGTTTGAGGAAGTCGGGATGGACTCGCTCGTTTGGAGTTTTGGTTGAGAGAAGCTTTTGCGATTCTGGTCATATTTATGCTGCGTGTTTCAAAGTGTGTTCCTCCACCTGTAATCTATCACCCGATCATAGTAGATCGGCTGAATCTATTATGTAAATTTGCAATCCCGCATCGCCAGCAATCAGCGCGAAAAGGAGAATGGCTGGGCTGAGAATGGCTTGACAAGTTAAAAAAATGCTTTCCTTTCTCTAGCCAGGAGAGCACTGTTGCCACTTAGTGGGTCGGTGGAATGGGTTGTAAACGTTCGGTGGCTCCAATAATTATATAAGAGATGTAAAAGGCTTAGATGCACAACCCACCGTCAAAAAAAAAAAATCGATGCCAAAAACGTGTAAACACGTTGTTGGCAGGGAACAGCTGGATTCTGAAAACGTGTTCATACGTTGTTGGCAGTGAATGTGTTAATATGAAAAAGGTTGGGAATGATTTACAGCAACACAATGCCATTTCCTTCCTTTTATTTCTATTTATGATTATAGTGGCTTTTATTGATAGTATTCTGTTACATCACCACATGGCCATCTTGGTAGGAAAATAACAGGTGATTGTAATCAATTAACAGGTGATTAACCGGTCAAGTGACACAAACAGCCAATGAGCTGTGTGTATTGTAGCGCCATATTGGTAGGAAAATGCTTGTGACATCATGGGAATACTATGAATAGGCTTGGAGTTGTGAGGAGCTGGGAAAGGGTACAGGGGGAGTAGGGGAGTTACTATCTTGAAATCCCATAGTCTTTGGTTCATCGTGACGTCGCTTGTACCACATTTTGTGCATTTTTTAGGGCAAAAAAAAAGCAGGTTTGAACCCATAGAGGGCACCTATGCGGCTGAAAATGATACAAATGGTACAATGGTAACAGTTTGGTCTCAAATGTGGAAATTCTGACCAGAAATCTTCACAAACCACCCCAAAAGTCATATTGGTTAAAAGCTGAAAAAAAGTGTTTTGGGGGTTAGTCACACTATAATGTACTAAACCAATAAGAAAATATGCTTGTTGTTTCAAGATGTTTAAAGTTGTACCAGCTTTCTAGTAACTTTCTAGTATGTACTGCATTTTGATAGCCAGGGACATTGTAAAGAAATTGGATTGTATGCAGACTCAAGTGCTTAGCTGTCAGAATAGGAGATGCATTCTGGTGTTTAGGCTAAATATCTCAAATATTTTCAGGTAAACCTCTACAACCGTAGAGATGGGGGACGCCCTGATGGCAGAATTCGGGGCTGCTGCTGTCTTCCTGCGGAAGTCAGATAAGGAACGGTTGGAGGCCCAGACCCGGCCATTTGACATGAAAAAAAGAGTGCTTTGTGCCTGACCCTGAGGTTGAGTATGTGAAAGCCCAAGTAACCAGCAGAGATGGGGACAAAGTCACCGTTAACACTGAGTTTGGAAAAGTAAGTGGGTCAGCTAAATACAGGTATAATTTAGGGCAACTAGGTAGTGGTGCTATCAGGGCATTTTCTGGTATATACTGTATACTTTGTACACAAAGAAAACTACCATACATAGGCTTACATCTTATAATGTATGAGATTATTTTACATTATATTATTTTTTGACTTGAAAATATTCCCTGTGGTTATTCATTTCAGACTGTAACCCATAAGGAGGCTGACATCCATCCCCAGAACCCACCGAAGTTCGATAAAATTGAGGACATGGCGATGTTCACCTTCCTCCATGAGCCTGCTGTGCTGTTTAACCTCAAAGAGCGTTATGCAGCATGGATGATCTACGTGAGTAATAACGACCAATCTGCAGATCTTTCCACTGTCTCAACCAGTCATCTAAATGAAAAATACTTGTGATATCTTCCTCTACAGACCTACTCAGGGCTGTTCTGTGTGACTGTCAACCCCTACAAGTGGCTGCCAGTGTACAGTCAGTCAGTGGTCAATGCCTACAGAGGCAAGAAGAGGAGTGAAGCTCCTCCTCACATCTTCTCCATCTCTGACAATGCCTACCAGTACATGTTGACAGGTACAGTACGATCAGCCCTTTGTATATTCTACATTTTATATATTTTTTTGTACTCTCTCTGGCACACTGTCTAAACATTTAAAGAAAATTAATCACATTGTTGTCCTCAATCTCCTCACAGACAGAGAAAACCAGTCTGTCCTTATTACGTAAGTAATTTCTGGAAATCATATTAGGTTAGGTTAAGTTTATTTAATATTGACATCACAGAGCATTGGCGATGTAACATAAATGTATGCACAACAACCAGATACACAGTGTTAAGTGTTTATAGTGGAACGCTAATTTTCAACACCTGTCCACAGGCGGCTTTTACATTAAAATACACCCCAAAGGACATACCCAAAAAGAAACATAATCAAATATAAAACCACAAGAGTAAAGCTATACATACAAATGTATTGACAAGGAAGTCACTAGACGCTGGAGACTTTTTAACCTCTTGCATGGCACCGTAACGCCGGCGTTACGTTTCTGATTTTTTGCTGTTTATTTGTCATTTATGTGATTAATTAGGTAGTTAATTCTGAACAATGCTGTTCATGCTACATACCAAATTAACCGGCTGAATCTTGCGCATCGAACCATGTCTTCCTTTTTCAGATCAGATCAACACAGCAGAAGTTATAGCTGTCTTTGTACAAAGACAAAGACAACATTTCAGATTATTTGGCTTTTTCAAATGACTTTTTATAATGGCTTTTTGGAAATCCGCCTAGGTATCTCCCTACAAAAACCACTGCCAAATACTCATGTTTTGGTATTTTTTCATCTTCTTTGAGTTGGGATGTGGTAAGGCCTGTGGCTATGTCTCCATTGGGTTTCTAGCCATAAATACAACAACCACAGGTAACTGTTTACACTGTAAAAGTGTTTTTTATTCTAGGCGAGAATCAACCACTGTGTTTGAGCTGGTGTTACTCAGGGTGAGTAACACATAGAGTCATTCTGACACTTGGAACAGAAACTTCAAAGTCTTACCTTTCAGAAATGGTCAGGCAGTTGTCTGTAACCCTAGCGGTTCAGCCACAGTAAGCATTTTAGTTTGGGTATGTCGTTTTCACCATTTTCTTCAGAAATAGGCCCCTTTAGAAGGGGCAAAGTCACGCCTTTCCATTAATTGCCAGATATCTTGACCAAAACATGGAAGAGAGCTTCTTTTAGGGCTGCTCCTCCATATTCAAGATTCAAGAGATTCAAGATTTTTATTGTCACTCCGTAGTACAAGTATCACGTGTGAAATTCTTGTGCTGTAGACTCCGTTTACAACATAGTGCAAAATAACAGGGTATATGGGTGCAGGAAAACAAGAGAAACATCAAGCAATAAGGCAGTAAAGTGATAAGACAAGTCAAAGACAGTGACATATTCACTGCACATAGGTGCAAATGGCATGTACATACTTTAAACATACTTAAAGTGTAACTAACCCCCAAAACACTTTTTTTCAGCTTTTAACCAATATATATGACTTTGGGGGTGATGTGTGAAGAATTCTGGTCAAAATGTCCACATTTGACACCAAACTGTTGCCATTTGACCATTTGTATCATTTTTCAGCAGCATATCTGGCATAAGCGCCCTCTAAGGGTGGAACACGGCTTTTTTTTTTTCTCAAATGAATGGGAGATTAGGAACACACTGATGTCACAGTGTTCCCAAAGACTATGGGATTTCAAGATAGTTACTCCACTACTCCCCCTGTACCCTTTCGGCTCCTCAGAACTCCAAGCCTATTCCTATTGAAGTTTGCTCTTAAAATACTGAACCAAACGTCGTCAAAGTTGGCACATGTCTTAATTATAGTTAGTTTCCCGCTGAATGTGTCACTACTTTATTAATATCTTACCTGGATAAGCTCGAATGATGATGTTTATATTATCAGTCCGAGTTGGAAGCACTGTCTCCAGCCCAGGTAGGCGGGAGAGAGTCGTACTGTAAACCTCATGCACTAGCCCCAAGCTCCGGGGGGCGCGCGCAGCAGCAGCTGGGCTCTCTCGGACTCGGCCAGAGCAGAGAGAGCACAGTCTGACATTTCCGCAAACAAATCTCATGGCAGTTTAGCGCATATGTAAAATATAACGCTATACTACTGTACGACGTGACAACGTGACAAAGCTTCTCTAAACATATCGGCTAATATAATATCGTCACTGTGTACAAGCAACGCCAACTTTTCAGGAAATTAAGTCAGCAGAGCAGAGCGACTGGCTCTGTGTGTGTGTGTGTGTGCTCCTCGGGGGGATTTGCATGGGAACAGTCTGTGAGGAGGAGAAGAGCTCTGCCCTGCACTGCCTGCGCCCTGAGAGGAAAAATCAGAGGTGCTGTCACTTTTAACAAGAATCACGAAAAGCCCCAAAACGCAAATTAAAAACGGATTTCATTGCGCGGTTTATCTCTAGTTAGACGAGGGAATTACGTGGAGAAATCTCGCATTGTGTTACCCCAGAGCGAGAGGTTTGTCCTATTGTGCGGTGTGCTGCGGTAACGAGCCCACGTCACTTTGCTCTCGTAACGTAGTTAGACACGCTGCCATAGAGATACATGCAGAAAAATAATTAAATTTCTAGTTCGCCACTGAATTACCAAATTGATATAACTTTCAACCATTTTGAGCAAAGCTGTTTCCAAACAGGCCACCAGCGTTGGCTAGTTGTTGATATTTATAAAGATATTGCCCCTCTCAAATAAATTATTTTTGAGGCGGTAGGCAAACTGTAATGGCGTCCATTTCCGAAAAAAAATCTTGACTTGAACACAGCCAAAGAGTTTAGTATAGACAAGAGCATTTGTCATTTCTTGGTTTTTTCCATAGGTATTTTCAAATCACTGTTCTGATACATATCTGGGGGGTTAGTCCCCCTTTAAACATAAGTGACATTCTGTTTGCACAGGTGCAAATAGCATATACCTAATTAAGCATACAATTAAACATTAGACATACATAATGGTAGCAAGTACAGTACAGTACAGTACAGCTACTACACTATTTGTGTATGTTAAGGAGTCTCGTGGCCTGCGGGAAGAAACTGTCCCTCAAGCGATTTGTGCATGCTTTTGGGACCCTGTATCTCCTCCCTGAGGGTAACAGGGAGAACAGGCTGTTGTGGGGGTGGTTTGTGTCTTTGATGATCTTCAGAGACCTCCTGAGGCACCGCTGGTTATACAGTTCCTGCAGTTCTGGCAGCTCACATCCTGTTACATGCTGGGCCGCGCGCCTCACTCTTCTTAGCGCCCTGCGGTCCATGGTGGTACAGTTCCCGTACCAGGTGGTGAAGCAGCCCAGTCAGCAGGCTTTCAATGGTGCCTATGTAGAAGTCCCTGAGGATTTCTGGCCTTAGCCCAAATTTCTTCAGGCGCCTGAGTCCGTGTAGTCGCTGTTGGGCCTTTTTGACAACAGTGGCGGTGTGGCCGGCCCATGTCAGGTCCTGGTGGATGTTGACTCCCAGGTATTTGAAGCTGTCCACCCTTTCCACCACTGTGCCGTTGATGGTGATTGGGGGGTGTGCACCCCCCCCCCCTCCTGTAGTCTACAATATTTTAGTGTATCTGTCAATTAATGCATTCATAGTTGTCACATTTTCACAGCAGGTATTCAAGGATGTACACACAAAATTATCAGAGCAGGTATTCAAGGATGTACACACAATACAGTACACACAATGTACACACGATGTACACACAATACAGACATAATACACAGAGTACCACCAGAGGTCTACAAGGGTATTAAGTGTGAGAACACAGTTGTTTCTCTTTTAACCATGACTTGATACCCCTGTTAAAAACATAAAAATCATGTTGTGTTTTCAGCTCAGTAGGTAGACCGTTCCATAGTTTTGCTCCTTTAACAGAGAAAACTGATTGTCCAAACGAGGTTTTACACATCGGGACACGACAGTCTCCGTTTGTATCAGTGGCGGCTGGCGCCTTTTGAAACATTTCAAAAGGAGGTGTCCTTCAATCCCACAGTGACTGTTAAGGGTGTTAATAAACCTTGAATTTGTGAATGTGATCAATCTTTTGGACATTCTGTTTCTTTAAAAAAAAACTCTCGTAACGGACAAGCCCGTCTTTTATTGTCACACGAACACCACAATACATGCATGCGGCCACAACACACTCATGCTGACGGTGGCCGGTGAAAAGTGTCCTCTGCATTTAACCCATCCAGGCATGTCCTTTCCTCCGAGGGGCAGGCCAGGAGCAGTGGTCGCTTTCTCGTACAGCGCCCAGGGACCAACTTCGGATGTTGTCGTCACTGGTCGGATGACGATGACGATCTGATCTTCTGCATGTTTTTAGTGGGGGGGTTATATACGGATGAACCCCCTGGGGGAGCACATGCAAACTCCACACAGAGAGAAAAGCCCTTACGACGAGATAACCCACCTGGGCAGTAGGCACTGAGGATATGGGGGGAACACAACCACAGCGCCCACAGTGTCCCAGGCGAGAATCGAACTCAGGACCTTCTAACTGTGAGGTGACAGCGCTACCGACTGCGCCACCGTACCCCCATTATCCATTAGGTATCGAGTATCGTATCAGTATCGAGTATCGTGATACTACACTTGGTATCAAAGTCAAAATGTTGGTATCTTGACAACACTAATATGTATACAGTATAGCTATTACAACAATGAGTTATAGCCATGATTGGGAAGTTGAAGACCGAGTCGCTCTCCTCTGAGGAGCGCTGGCTGCCGGCACCACTGCACTGTTAATTCTCCTGTCTTTTTCCCCCCAGTCTCTCTCATTTTGGGGGGACAAATTGTGCCCTTGTCCCCCCATTTCCGGCGCCTATGGTCCGGCGCCGACCAAGGTCCGCTCTCAAAAAAAGTGTGAAAGCTAGCTTGCGTATACGTGCAGATAGCATTAGTACTGTTTAGCACAGAACGATAGTATTGTTGCAGATAGCTAGCGTGCACCCATGCAGTTAGTATCTGTGTGCTAAGTACATTGGGCGCGAGCTACCTCCGTGTAGAGCGCGCACGTTTACTCCGGCTAGAGTAACGTTAGAAATAAAAGGGGCACTGCCTGGGCTGAGCCACCCCAGCCCCTGCATCAGCCATAACATGGCTCCTTGGTCTACAATGGACGTACCGGCCCCTTGCTGGCGCTACGCTTCCAGCAGGGGTTTCAGCTCGCCAAGGTCTGGGCTCAGTGCCAGCCTTTGGCTTGTAGCTCTAAGAACAAGCCCACCGCCCTTGGTGCCCAGGGCCCGGGGTGGTTGGGAGCTCTCCGTGGGTCGCATTCCCTTTGTTGGGGCGTCC
The DNA here is from genome assembly GCF_964638095.1 of Poromitra crassiceps. Lineage (NCBI taxonomy): Eukaryota > Metazoa > Chordata > Actinopteri > Beryciformes > Melamphaidae > Poromitra > Poromitra crassiceps. The sequence continues at coordinate 62,722,481 of NC_139624.1, forward strand.
CCTGCAAGCGGAAGGAGCCTGACAGGGGGCCCAGCGCACCTTGGTCCATGGCCACGGCCTGGCATCGGTTGGCAGCGCTCAGGTCAAGCTCACCGGTTGGCTCACCAAGGCTGGGCTCAGTGCCAGCCTGCGGCTTGTAGCTTTAGGGACAAGCCCACTGTCCTCGGTGCCCAAGGCCCAAGTTCGGTCGGGAGCTCTCCCAGGGTCTCATACCCGTCATCAAGGCTCGCCTTGGTCCATGGCTACGGCCTGGCCTCGGCTAGAGGCTCCTAGGACAAGCCCACCATCAATTGCTGGTCGGGAGCTCTCCTAGGCACCGCACTGCCGGACAAGTCCGCGTGCGGCCGGACTCGAAAGAGAACGTTACCTCCGCAGTCCCCCCAGCCTGCGAAAGTCGCACGGCGGGGGGGTTACTTCGATACAACGCACCCACGGGGCGCGTCAGTAGGCGGAGCTTCCGTAAGAAATTCTGCCCCAGCATGCACAGCTTCTACGGAACTGACCATGCGGCAGGGGGGTGTAGCCTCTCACGTCCTGCCCCCCCATCAGGGTACCGGATCAGGTCCCGGTGCCCAAAAATATACTCATGACGGGTTCCGCTCCTTTGGCCACAAGAGACCATCTTTGTCCAACAGGCTCGATGCCTGGGAGCATCTATGTTCCCCGTCCCCATTACGGCGCACCCTCCAGAAGGGATACGCTCTACAGTTTGCCAGGCCCCCACCCACGTTCGACGGACCCCCGATCCGGCCGTGGAGGGGGAGTCCATGGACATACTCGACAAGGAGGTTATTCGCTCCTCGCCAAAGGGGCGATTCGCTCGGTTCCCAAGGCAGAGGTGCGCTTGGGTTTCTACCACAGGTACTTTGTCGTGCCCAAGAAGGACGGCTCCATGCGTCCAAAATTGGACCTTCGGCGTCTCAACAAGACGTTGAGGAAGTTCCCGTTCCGAATGCTCTCTTTTCCCCGCCTGTTCAACACATTGAGACAGAAAGAAAGATGCGTTCTTCCATGTCCACGTGGTCAGGAGACACAGGAAATACCCGAGGTTCTCCTTCCTGGGGAAGGCTTACGAGTTCTGTGTCTTGCCATTCGGCATGTCTTTGAGCCCGCGAACCTTCACGGTGTGCGTGGAGACAGCCTTGGCTCCCCTCCGCGCGAGGGGGATCCGCGTCTTCCTATATCTCGACGACGCCCTCATAGTGGCCGACTCGAGGGTCCGTGCCACGGAACATACCAAGGTGGTGACCGATCACCGGCAAACCTTAGGGTTTTTGGTGAACTGGCAGAAGAGTTGCCTTGTCCCAGCGCAGGCGGCGACCTTCCTGGGGATGCGCCTGGCTCTGCTTCAGGACAAGCCCACCATCAATGGCGCCGTGGGCCCATTGTTGGTCGGGAGCTCTCCTGGGGACCGCACTGCCGGACAAGTCCGCGTGCGGCCGGACTCGAAAGAGAACGTTGCCCCGGCAATCCCCGTTATACGGAGTGGTGCCTCCACCCTCAGGTGATGGAACAGGTTTGGGCCAGGTTTGGTTGCGCCCGCGTCGATCTCTTCGCATCGTGGCGCGCGACACACTGCCCACTGTGGTTCTCGATCCAGGAGGACGGTCCCCCATTAGGTCACGGCGCGCTAGCGCACGCGTGGCCGCGGGAGGGGCTCTATGCGTTTCCCCCGATCCCCCTGATCAGTCAGGTGTTGGACAGGGTGAGGGAACAGCGCCTCCGGCTCGTTCTAGTGGCCCCATTTTGGCCCAGGCAGACATGGTTTGCGGACCTGGTCTCCTTGGCGCAAGGTCCGCCCTGGGCACTGCCGGTACGGGCAGATCTCCTATCCCAGGCGGAGGGGGAGGTGTTCCACCCCTCCCCAAGCAGGTGGAAGCTAGCAGTCTGGCTCCTGAACGGGACCATTTGCTAGCCCAAGGCTTGCCCGGTAATGTGGCGACCCGCTCTCAGTACACGTACAAGTGGCGGGTCTTTTCGCGTTGGTGCACGAATAAGGGCGTGGATCCAGTGAACTGCAGTGTGCGACCAGTTCTCTGTTTCCTTCAGAGCCTGCTTGACGCGGGTCAGTCCCCACAGTCGCTTAAGGTGTACGTAGCCGCGATTTCTGCTTGCCACATGGGAATTGAAGGGAGCCCCATGGGGGCGTGCCCTTTGGTCTCGCGCTTCATGAAGGAGCGCGTAGGCTGCGCCCGCCGTCGCGGTGCGTCTTTCCCAAATGGGACCTGGTTACGGTGCTGGACGGGCTAACGGGTCATCCGTTTGAGCCCTTGGACTCCGCCGATTTGAAATTCTGTCTTTGAAGACTGCACTGCTGCTGGCCTTGTCGTCAGAAAAGAGAGTTGGTGACCTGATTGCCCTCTCAGTGCAGCAGGCCTGTATGGTATTTGGGGATGATGGGCGCAGGGTTACGTTGCGACCTAACCCGGCTTACCAACCTAAGAATATTAATGGCAGTTTTAGGTCTATGGCCATAGACTTGTCAGCATTCTGTCCCCCGCCGTTCAGTTCAGGCGAGGAGAGGCGCTTGCACATGCTGTGCCCCGTAAGGGCGCTCTCGGCCTATGTGGCCAGGACGCGTTCGTTACGCACTACAAACCAGTTGTTGGTCTGCTTTGGGCAGAAGGCCCAGGCTGGCTGATCCTTTCCAAGGATCGCTTATCACACTGAATAGTGGAGGCGATTGCTTTGGCATACTCTGCCATGGGTAAGATACCCCCGGAGGGTGTCAAGGCGCATTCTACGCGAGGCGTTGCGACATCCTCCGCGTTGTTGCGTGGTGTTTCGGTGGAGGACATGTGCGCTGCGGCCTCATGGTCCTCTCATCACACGTTTGTTGGGTACTACAGCCTCGACATGTCCGGTTCGCGTTTCGCGCATGCAGTACGGTCAGTGGCAAGAAAGTAGTATCGTTGCCGCTCTAAAATGTCATATGGTCGGGCATGAACGTTTGCCATGCGGCCGTGGTTCACCGATGCCTCTCGGGTCGCTCTGTGGAGTGCTCCCGGCAGCAAGGGCGGTTGAATTTGGCACTAGAGTGAGAGCTTGAGTTCGAAACGAAGTAAAACGTTAGGGTTGTACTACAACCCGGGTTTTACGAGTGAGAAGGAGAGCTCTCACTACCCAGCCTTGCTGCATCGATGCATCGTTGGTTGCGTCGATTCTCAGCGGGCTGGAAGAAACAATGAGTGGCTGTCCCTGGAGTGAGTGGACGTGACGTAGTCACGCGGGTGGCCACCTCAGCCCCAGGGGGTACCACGCCACCTACTGGTGGGTGGTCGGTTTTAATGTTAAAAGTAATTTTTGGAGCAAAAATAACAGTCTTCCAGTGGGCTGCGTACGCAGCGGATAAGGCACTAGAGTGAGAGCTCTCCTTCTCACTCGTAAGACCTGGGTTGTAGTACAACCCTAACGATTTACATCAACTCTATGACATTATAATATATTTATATTAAATTATTTCATTCAGGGAAACCTAGAGAAAATGTGCCGCAGTCTCGAGGATCAAATGAGTGAATACAGGACAAAGGCGGACGAAGGCCAGTGTACCATCAACGATTTCACAATGCAAAAAGCAAAGCTTCTGACAGAAAATGGTATTGTAAAAGTTTACACTTCCTTTGAAATTCAAGTAGAATTTTTTATTGTCCCTGACAAACAACCTGTCTTCAAATACAAATAACAACCCCATAACATTCAACAATATAATCCCAGATATAAAATAATAATTTATACAGTATCTAATGTAACTTATACTGTTGAGCACGGCAAGAGCAAGCCTGCAAATTTTAATTTATTACACACTGAACATTTCAACAAATATAATTTATATCAATATCGTTTGATAGAAAAATGGCCAACAGTAATCATGAAGGGAGTACTTATCTTATCTACAGGTGAGTTTGCCAGACAGCTGGAGGAGAAGGACTCTCTTGTATCCCAACTGACCAGAGGGAAGCAGTCATATACTCAGCAGGTTGAGGACCTGAAGAGACAACTGGAGGAAGAAGTCAAGGTATTTCAACCAGAAAACCAGTTTTAAAAATAATGTGCCATATTGTCCATAAACAAAATGACTGACTTGACCTCTTATTTCCTTATTATAGGCTAAGAATGCACTTGCCCATGCAGTGCAGTCTGCTCGTCATGACTGTGACCTGCTGAGGGAGCAGTATGAGGAGGAGCAGGAGGCCAAGGCTGAGCTGCAACGCAGCATGTCCAAGGCAAACTCTGAGGTGGCTCAGTGGAGAACTAAGTATGAAACTGATGCCATCCAGAGGACTGAGGAGCTTGAGGAGGCAAAGTAAGCACTCCATAAATTACAGGATAACAAAGAATTGTATTTTATCAAAAATGTCAACCAAATTAAGATTTCCTACCTCACTTTAAAACAAAAAATAATTTGAAAACACTATCAGCAAAATATTGTGATTCATTAGTCATCCTAATGACACAACCTCAGATGTAATCGTATTATCAGTTATCAGTGTAATTCTATTATGTAAAACATAAAAACAAAATAAATAGGAACAAAACATTATCTTCTGATTTTAAAACAATTTAGTAAAACTGTCCTGGTGACAGACCAACCCTTACATTATTTATATAATGTGGCCAATTGTATCTGGTCCATGCACAGTTACATCACTATTGAAAACATATCTCATTTGAGACATCTTAAGATATAGCTCATCAAATTTGGCCTTGATAAACCCCTTATGACCTGTGTGATAAATAGTTTCATAGATATTTTCATTTTTACCACTAGGAAAAAGCTGGCTCAACGCTTGCAGGATGCCGAGGAAGCTGTGGAAGCTGTTAATGCTAAATGCTCCTCCCTGGAGAAAACTAAACACAGACTCCAGAATGAAATTGAAGCTCTCATGGTGGATGTGGAGCGATCTAATGCTGCCGCTGCAGCTCTGGACAAGAAGCAAAGAAACTTTGATATGGTAATGAAATGTGAAAGATATAAACACAGTCCAGACCAGTAAACACGGGCGGACTGCATAATCGGGCACGTCAGGCAAATGCCCGGTGGCCTGGCCTGGCCTGCAAAAAAAAAAAAAAAAAAAAAAATTGCAGGCCAGGCCAGGCCACTCACTGAACTAGGGATGGGCATCGAATTTCGAATTTTCGAATAATCGTTGTTATTATCAAGGTCGACTTTTATTATTGAAATTCGAAATTCGAAAAAAAAAAAAAAATCTTTTTTTATTTTCTTTTGAGTGAAATGTTGCATTGTCTCCCCTGATTCTAAGTATAGTCAAATCGCTTGGTTTGAGCAAGTAAAACAATTTTTATAAGCATTTTAAGCAAGGTTTATGGAAAAATGAATGGCGGATGAAATCCCATGAAGAGGGAGAGGGGGTGACTTTGGCACCCCTTTGGCACTCAGACCTGAGCCTACTAAATATTTAATGAACCACTCATGATTGTCAAAACTGTTTTTTATTTTCGAAAATGTCAATGTCATGTAACATGTTCTTTACTTCAGTGGTGCAATGCTTGTTTGAGCTAAAAATCCACAGCAGAAGCTTTTTATATTAATTAATAAAGCCGTAGACTTAGAATCAGGGGAGACAATGCAACATTTCACTCACAAAAAAAAAAAAAAAAACATTTTTAATTTTTTTTACATTTTTATTTTTATTTTCGAATTTCGAATTAAATTCAAATTTGGCCAGCGAATTTCGAATAGTGTTTTTGCTAGAAATGCCCATCCCTACACTGAACAGCAGGCCAGGCGCCGCCTACTGGTTTACTAGTGGTTTTATTACTTTATTCAGGGTTAAAGTGGGTGCATCTCATTGTAAAATTGGACTTGGCCCAAATTGGGCTTCAAACGGCCCAAATTGGGCTTCAAACGGCCCAAATCTGGCTTTAAACGACCCAAATTGAGCTTCAAACGGCCCAAATCTGGCTTCAAACGGCCCAAATTGAGCTTCAAACAGCCCAAATTTTTCGCCGCCGCCCTTCGGACGCCGGCACGCACGTCGGCCCATATCGGCCTGGCCTGCTTGGTATCTAATGCCCGGCCTGAATTATGATCCCAGTCCGCCCCTGCCAGTAAAATATTATTTCTGAATGTATCAAAGGCAGAATTCTTAATTTCATGACGTATCTAACGTGATATATTATTGAACCAGGTCCTGGCTGAGTGGAAGCAGAAGTATGAGGAGTCCCAGACTGAGCTGGAAGGTTCTCAGAAAGAAGCCAGGTCTCTTGGCACTGAGCTCTTCAAACTCAAGAACTCTTATGAAGAGTCTCTGGATCATCTGGAGACCACGAAGAGAGAGAACAAGAACCTCCAAGGTAGGAAGATATCATGAGTCTTTAATATATTTGAATACATTCAATATTGTGGGAAGGCTGGGGCACAGTAAAATAATTGAATTTACTTTTAAAAACAGAGGAAATTTCCGACCTGACTGAGCAACTTGGTGAGGGAGGAAAGAGCATCCATGAGCTGGAGAAAGTCCGTAAACAGCTGGAGCAGGAGAAGGCTGAGATCCAAACTGCTCTAGAGGAAGCTGAGGTGAAAATGTTGAAATATTCTCTCTTTTTTACATGACTGTATATGAATAAGCCGAGGCCATGGTTGACAGTGATTTGACAACAGCTAAGGGGAGTTCTAAGGCACGCAGCAAAGGCCTGCATTAAACACCTCTTAGGTGGCCTGGCGTTCAATGGAAGAGGAGTTGGTCAACTCTTACAGGCTTCAGGAGATAATTTATTCCAACATTCCTCTTAATCTGTCATCTCATTGCTACATGGAAATGTTCAAATCTTCTACAGTATATGCATTGCTAATTTCTCTTTTCTCATTATGCTGTTGGTATTACCCGTTTGGTTTACAAAAGGCATTTTAGCTTTAAAGAGCGTGGTGCAGGTAAACATATTCGAGGTTCGAGGGACCTCTACCTGGCTGTCCCAGGTTCGAGGGACCTGAGAAAGAGGGAGTAGAGCTGACCCTCCTTGGCTGTCTCAGGTTCGACGGACCTGAGAAAGAGGGAGTAGACCCGACTAGGGCTGCACGATGTATCGTATTTTCATCGTCATCGCGATATGAAAATGCGCGATGAAAACATAGCAAAAGTCACGTGTTATCGCAATAAAAAAAACTGAGTTACGTGACGGGAGCAAATGCTCTTTCAATGTCTTTCACATGCAGCCAAAAGCTGCTCTCACCAAAGACACTATTAAGCAAGACAGTTCAACTTCGAGTGACTCCCTGTATCTGTGTTTTCGCCACGTCATTGACAAACAGCCAATCACAAGCTGATGACCAGGAGACCCGGAAGAGTACCATTTGGCGTACCAAGCATGCGGTAGCATGGAGTTGGGTCTATCTATCTGCTCTCACTCGTCTCTAGCTACACTTAGCTCACATTAGCTTATCAGCGGCACTGTGGCGAAAAGGCACAGCACTTCTCTGATTTGGAATAATTTCGGATTTAAACGAGATGACACGCTGCAAACACAGGTACTGTGTAAAACATGCAGCGCAGTTGTGGGGAAACACAACAAACCTTCATCACCACCTGCAATATAACCACAAAGAACTGCACAAACAATTACAAGAAAGCCAAGCCGCAAAGCCAACAACGTCGAGTAGCAGCAAGAAGCGATTGCAGCAACAGTCAATTTCTTGGAGTTTAGCGAGCGTGACTCCTTACGAGACAACATCCAAACGCCACAAATAAATAACAGACTCCATAACTCGTTGTTTGACGAAGGACATGATGCCTATTTGCAGTGGGCAAAGACGGGTTCCCCAAAATGTACAAGACCTGCAGGGAGGCTGTGGAGACAGAAGTGAGTCAAGCTGAATACTACTTTATTTAATAGACATAGGCTATTCAATGTTTGGGGTCTATGTTAGCTGTCTATTAAAGCAGAATGACACGTTACCCCGCTAGCCGGGCTCATACTGTATGAGCGAGAAGCGCCCGGCTAGCGTGGTAAAATAACACGCTACTGTAGCTAATATGTACCCTTTTATATTTTTGTTTATAGCATTTTTTCATTTATCGCAGGTCATATCGTCATCGCAATATTGAACAGTGTTATCGCACATCGCAGCTTTTCCTCATATCGTGCAGCCCTAGACCCGACCCTCCTTGGCTGTCCCAGGTTCGAGGGACCTGAGAAAGAGGGAGTAGACCCGACCCTCCTTGGCTGTCCCAGGTTCGAGGGACCTGTAGACCGGACCCTCCTTGGCTGTCCCAGGTTCGAGGGAGCTGAGAAAGAGGGAGTAGACCGGACCCTCCTTGGCTGTCCCAGGTTCGAGGGACCTGAGAAAGAGGGAGTAGACCGGACCCTCCTTGGCTGTCCCAGGTTCGAGGGACCTGAGAAAGAGGGAGTAGACCCGACCCTCCTTGGCTGTCCCAGGTTCGAGGGACCTGAGAAAGAGGGAGTAGACCCGACCCTCCTTGGCTGTCCCAGGTTCTAGGGACCTGAGAAAGAGGGAGTAGACCCGACCCTCCTTGGCTGTCCCAGGTTCGAGGGACCTGAGAAAGAGGGAGTAGACCCGACCCTCCTTGGCTGTCCCAGGTTCGAGGGACCTGAGAAAGAGGGAGTAGACCCGACCCTCCTTGGCTGTCCCAGGTTCGAGGGACCTGAGAAAGAGGGAGTAGACCCGACCCTCCTTGGCTGTCCCAGGTTCGAGGGACCTGAGAAAGAGGGAGTAGACCCGACCCTCCTTGGCTGTCCCAGGTTCGAGGGACCTGAGAAAGAGGGAGTAGACCCGACCCTCCTTGGCTGTCCCAGGTTCGAGGGACCTGAGAAAGAGGGAAGGCCAAGAAAGCCATTACTGATGCTGCCATGATGGCAGAGGAACTGAAGAAGGAGCAGGACACCAGCGCTCACCTGGAGCGCATGAAGAAGAACATGGAACAAACTATCAAAGACCTGCAGCATCGTCTGGATGAAGCTGAGCAAATCGCCATGAAAGGTGGCAAGAAGCAAGTCCAGAAGCTTGAGGCCAGGGTGAATATTTCTCATTTCTAAACAAATATGATAACAGCATCCAATATAAGATGTGCACACAGGCCTTTTAGAATGCTATAGTTGAATATAGAATACAATATTCCCTGCCTTTGATAAAAGTTGCATCAACAACTGAACTGTTCCTTTAAAATGTGAGAGAGTTGGAAACTGAGGTGGATATGGAGCAGAAGAGAAGTAGTGACTCATTGAAAGGTATCCGCAAATACGAGAGACGCATCAAAGAGCTCACCTACCAGGTACAGGCAATGGTTTTGTGTCAAATGTTCACCAACATATTAAGATAGAAAAATATGATTTAACAATTGAATATGTCTCCTTGATTAATGGTACAGACAGAGAAGGACAAAAATAATTTGAGCCGCCTGCAGGACCTGGTCGACAAACTACAACTCAAAATTAAATCCTTCAAGTGGGCTGCAGAGGAAGCTGTAAGACTAAATACATTACATTTGCCATTTTCACGAGTCAATCCTTTTGGAATTAACTCTAGGTAATGTTACCGCCATGCTTTACCAATCATTTTACATAGTGCACTCATACATTTATTTAATGTCAACTATAAAAAATAACTATGATTTATGGAACATTTATTTTTATATCAAGGAGGAACAGTCCAATGGGAATCTGACCAATTTGCACAAGTTACAGCATGAGCTGAAGGAAGCAGAGGAGAGGGCTGACATTGCTGAGTCTCAAGTCAACACAAGGCCAGGTCGAAACCTGGCATAGGGCCGGTGTGCTCAGTAAAGTGCAGAACTCTGCGTTCAGTCTAAAATTTTGGCCCCTTGAAACCAGATTAGAGGACCATTTACATTAAGATTAGACTGTGTTTCAGTCTTAACCATCAATTTGCTGAGTGAGTGGCACTGCTCTTGCCCAGATGTAGCCATATAGGTAAAACACTAATATTTTCTGACTCACCTCCACCACCACCTGCTGATGTCTATATTATTTAACCATCTCATTCTCTTTAAAAGTCCAACATTAAATCTATCAAATAAAATTAAAGCAAGAGCTTGTCCTCAAATAAAATGAATATAGTGCAATTCAAAATAAAATAGTAGAATAAATTAAATTCAAGTCACTTTCAGGAGGAATACCAAAAACCTTGTGCAATGTCAACTGAGTTTAGCAACAGTCCAACATAAAATCATCATCTTACAGTACAATGGTGTGCAATTTTCAGTAACAGTGCTCTTAATTTTGGAGAAAGACAAAATGCTCCATGTAAGATGGTCACACATCATCCAGACACAAGACTGTTAGTAGCATCCACACCCAACACGGGTCCATGTGAAAGGATGGGAATGCGCACTGGAAGCATGTGTGTGTTTGTGGCCGTCCGTGCATCTGTTGATGTGTAATCGTGTGACAATAAAGACGGGCTTGTCCGTCTGAAATCGTGGAATCGACTGGAATGAGGCACGCGTCATGTTTGGAAGAGTGTGCTGACGTCCGCTGATGGGTAATGTGGCTAATATGTTAGCGGCTAACTGTTACTTGTCGTTACTTTACATGGCAGTAAAACGCCACCGAATGACCAAATTGATTTAACTTTTAACCATCTCGATTTCCACTTTCCATACGGACCGCCAGCATTGGTTAGTTTATAACGTGACTATATTTATAATGTTTATTGTTAAGTGCTACATCTTACTCAATGGGTGAATGGTGTATGTTCCTTTAAGAGACTGTGTACTGCGCATGTGCAGGAGAGCGGCTAGTTAGTTGTTGTCAAGATGGACGCCGCAGTGGTTGTATGCTACGAGCTAACCTGAAGTTTCACTAAAGACGTTAAACGTGTTAACAGTTGTCGTTGTCGTTATTCCATTAACATTGGTAGCAGAGGATGGCCGCTGGTAATTATAAAGTTCCACCAGCGTTTGACGAGAAGAAGTCCTACGAAAGTTGGAAAAATGAGGTCGAAATTTGGCGGCTTGTTACTGACCTGGATAAGAAGAAGCAAGCCTTGGCGGTTGCTTTATCGCTCACGGGAAGAGCAAGAGACAGTGCATTGGAGATCCCCGCAGCGGATTTGAACGCCGATGTGGGAATGACTACACTTCAGGAGGAATTGGACTCTGTGTTTTTGAAAGAGGAGAAGGATCGCCAATACGAGGCGTACACAGAGTTTGACCGGATCACAAGAGGAGATGGCGTTTCGATGGTGGATTATATCATTGAATTTGAACGTAGGTACAACAGAATCCACAAGTTTAAAATGGAGCTTCCAGATGCTGTGTTAGCTTTCAAGCTACTCGATACTGCGGGACTGAACGTTAAGGACAAACAATTGGCGCTTACCGCTTGTCCAAGCCTCTCGTTTGTAAACATGAAGTCAGCGTTGAAAAGAATCTTTGGTGATACCATCACCTCGCCACAGAGGGGCGCTCGTGAGCTGCAAGTGAGTGGAGATGGTGACGAAGCCTACTACACACGCTTTGCTGGCAAGAGAGAAAGTAGGTCAAGCTTCCAAAATCAAACGGCTACTCAAGGCACGAATCCGCTTGACAGATACGGGAGAAGATCAAGGTGTGCAGTCTGCCAAAGCACATATCACTGGGCAAAGGATTGTCCACATAAAAAAGAACATGCAAAGCTAACAGAAGATGAGGGAGCTAATGTTGAAGAGTGCAACATTACTTTGTTTTCAAAAGAATCTTTGACTGACACAGAAGTCTTCATGGTGGAGGCTATGGGATCAGCTGTGATTGACACAGCTTGCACTAGAACGGTATGTGGAGAAAAATGGCTTGATCATTATAAAAGTGAACTAACACAGAATGAGTTACAGAAAATGAACAGCATAAAAAGTGCAAGACCATTCAGGTTTGGAGATGGGAGAGTTGTTCACTCTACAAGAAAAGTGAAAATTCCAGCCATGATAGCACAGACAAAATGTGAAATTGAGACAGAGGTTGTCCCAGCGGATATCCCACTGCTCTTAAGCAAAACTTCACTGAAAAGGGCAGGTGCGATTTTAGACATTGAACATGACAAGGCCATAATGTTCAAGCAACCAGTGACACTTGAACTGACATCTTCAGGACATTATTGTGTCGACTTGAGAAATAAGAGCTACCCAGATGAAAGGCTGATCCACAATGATGATCAGATTCTCAGTGTTAAAGAAAACATAACAAAGAATGACCAAGATGAAAGTAACATCCAAAATGAAAATGAGATTCTCACTGTGACAGAAAACTTGACTACAAAAGAAAAACAGAAAGTTCTGTTGAAACTGCACAAGCAGTTTGGACATGCCTCAGTTGACAGGCTGCAAAAGCTACTAGTGTGCTCTGGCAATAATGATGATGAATGCACCGTCATTCTCAAGGACATTGTAAAAAACTGTGAGACATGCTTTATGTACAGCAAACCTAAGCAGAAGCCAGTGGTGGGTTTGCCTATGGCCTCAACCTACAATGAAACTGTCGCAGTGGACTTACATGAGCTAGAGCCGGGAGTGTGGTATCTGCATTGACCACTTCACACGCTTTAGTGCGGGGAGTATAGTCACCACCAAGAAACCCAAAGAGATAGTGAAGCACTTTATTCACTGCTGGATAAGTGTTCATGGTCCTCCACGCAGGTTGTTCAGTGACAATGGAGGTGAATTCAACAACGAAGAAATGAGGGACATGGCTGAAAATTTTAACATTGAAGTGAAAACAACTGCAGCATATAGCCCATGGAGTAATGGCCTTTTAGAAAGGCATAATCAGACCCTCACTGAAATCCTGCTAAAAGTAAAGAGAGACACAGGATGTGACTATAAGACAGCTCTGGACTGGGCACTGATGGCAAAGAACTCTATGCACAATGTGCATGGCTATAGTCCCTACCAGCTAGTGTTCGGGCAAAACCCAAATCTGCCTTCAGTTCTCACTGATAAGCCACCAGCTTTAGAGGGTACCAGCATGAGTACTTGGATAGCCCAACACATCGCAACATTACATGCTACAAGGAGAGCATTTACAGAAGCTGAATGCTCTGAGAGGATCAGAAGAGCCCTTCGTAAACAACTGAGGCCCATTAATGATCGATATGAAACAGGGGACAAAGTCTACTATAAGCGAGTGGATTGTACAGAATGGAAAGGTCCAGGTGTGGTCATTGGCCAAGATGGTGCAGTGATATTTGTGAGGCACGGGGGAACCTACGTTCGAGTACATCAATCCAGGCTTCGAAAGGAAGTTGGCCCACAAACGATGCTGGGAGAAAGTGACGATCAACCGGAGGGGACCGAAAATCACAAATTAACAGAAGCTGGACTCAATGAGAATATGATGCTGAACAGACAATATGACACTGAAAATGAAAGTGAGGAAGACACACCTATGAATGGTGGATCCCTCGATGCTCAGAACAACGATGAGCCCCCCCACACGGCGTTACAGCCTGGAGGGGGTATACATGAACAATCTGACATATCACAGACACACTCTAGCACGACTCGTGAAGGCCTCCGTCTGAAAACTGGACAAATAATTAAATACACGGATAGTGAAAGTGGCCAAACGCATACTGGAAAAATCCTCAGCCGAGCAGGAAAGGCCAGTGGAACACACAAAGACTGGTACAATGTACAGTACACTGAGCCTGAGGATATGGCTGGCACAACAGGGTCAATTAACCTAGGACAAATAAACAATCTTCAAATAGTCCCATCTGAGCAGGTAGAGTTATGGGCTGACCCTCATGAAGATGACATACTCATTGTGGATGATGATGCTTTCATGCCTGCCAAACACACTGAACTCAGTAACTGGAAAAAGAATGATGTGTTTGAAGAGGTGAGAGATGAAGGCCAGAAATGCATCTCTACAAGGTGGGTGTGTACACTCAAGGAGACACCTGATGGAGTTGTCCCTAAAGCTAGATTAGTGGCAAGAGGCTTTGAAGAACTAAACACTCAGGAGCTCCCAAAAGACTCGCCTACATGTGCCTCAGAGTCTCTGAAAATGCTCATGGCTGTTATATGTCAAAAGAAATGGCAGCTGAACTCCATGGACATTAAAGCAGACTTTTTACAAGGAAAATAATTAACCCGAAATGTCTACATCAGGCCTCCCCAAGAGGTGCATAGCAAAGGAACTCTATGGAAGTTGAAGAAGTGTGTGTATGGCCTAGCAGACGCTTCTCTATACTGGTATAATAGAGTGAAAGACACCATGCAACAGCTGGGAGCTACTGTGTCAAAAGTTGATCCAGCAGTGTTCTACTGGCTGGATGACTCGTGTCAAGTGATGGGAGTCCTTGCCTGTCACGTTGATGACTTTATCTGGGGTGGTACAGAAACATTCTCCACAACAGTCATCCCCCACCTGAAAGCCACCTTTAAAGTTGGGCGTGAAGAACACAACAGCTTCAGCTACATTGGAATGGAGGTACACTCCTTGGAGGATGAGATACAGGTGCAACAAAGCACTTACATAAAGAATCTGCAACCCATCCCTGTGGATCCCGCCAGAGCCACACAGCGAGAGGCCCCTTTAACAGACATTGAAATTGACATGCTGAAGTCAAAGATTGGTCAAATATTGTGGGTGGCAAGGCAGAGCAGACCCGACATAATGTGTGACATTTGCATCCTGGCATCCAGCACAAAGCATGCTACTGTTCAGACCCTGCACTGTGCAAACAAACTGGTCAGAAAAATGAAATCAGAAGAGGTGACCTTGAGGTTTCAGCACCTGGGTAAAGACAGCTCCCTGAAACTGGTGGTGTTCAGTGATTCCTCTATGGGAAACCTTCCAGATGGAGGCACTCAGGGTGGACATCTGATCATGCTCATGGGAGAAAAGGGAAGATTCTCACCCATATGCTGGCAGTCGAAGAGGATCAGGAGAGTTGTCCGAAGCACTTTAGCAGGAGAGACTTTGGCACTTGCAGATGGCATTGACAGTGCAGTGTTTTTGGCCACACTCTACACGGAGCTCACCACAGGTGATTGCACACACAGCCATCTGCCCGTTGTGTGTGTAACAGACAATCACTCTCTCCTTGATGCTGTCAAGTCCACCAAATCTGTCACGGAGAAGAGACTCCGCCTGGAAATCAGCAGTGTCAAAGAGCTCATCCACTCTGGGACCATCCAGCAGATCTTGTGGTCAGCTAGCCTAGGTAAACCCAGCCACCACGTGACCTGCTCTCTCAGTTCCCAGTCACTATCGTCTAGCGAACGGGCCATTCAAATCGATTTCTGCGGCGATTGAAAGACTCGCGCAGACCCGCAGCCACCCCGCAGCCAATGAGTGACGGCGTGACTGCCAACATCAGTCCTGCCGTGATCGGCCAATCAGAGAGTGCGTCTTTGTCAATGACGTATAACAGCTGCAGCGGCTAACCCCCACACAGCCGATGAGGAAAAGTCAGTCATTTATCGAATGTCTTTCTTACCAAACACAATTACGCTAGTTTCTGAGATAATATATAGTGTGGCATATACCTGTGAATAACATATTCTTACCTGGAAATCACACATCGATCCGTAGGCCAGCTCTGAGTCTGTTTACATTTCGGGCGGAGGGGGGCTTGGTTGGTTGTAGCTGGTTGTAACCATTTGCGTGTTAGCAGTACTGAAATGAAAAGTGTTAGCTAATGCGCTAACAACAAAGGTCGCAGAGTGATGACGCCATCTGCTGCACTGCGCATGTGCTCTGTGCACTAAACTGGTTGGATGATGGTTGCGTAATGGAGCGGTCTATCGGGGGGGGGGCAACAACCGCAGGAAATCGTTTAACAATGGTGGGAATCCAGACCATAGTGACTGAGAACAGGTCTGAGAGCAGGTCACGTGGGGGATGGGTTTACCCAGGCTAGTGGTCAGCTACCAAGGAGCAGCTTGCTGACTGCTTGACAAAGAAGGGGACATCTGCACTTGTTCTGCTGTACAAGTTCTGCGAGGGTGTATGGCAGCTTAAAGGCCTAATGGACTAGACGACAGAGACTTTTCTTTATACAAACTCTAGTCATTAAAGTTCAAGATTCTAACCTGGTTATAATTGTTAAATGGTTAAAATAACAAAAGTTTTTTTGGACTATTATTTACTTTAAAGAGAAAGGGGAGTTTGTTAAGTGCTACATCTTACTCACTGGGTGAATGGTGTATGTTCCTTTAAGAGACTGTGTACTGCGCATGTGCAGGAGAGCGGCTAGTTAGTTGTTGTCAAGATGGACGCCGCAGTGGTTGTATGCTACGAGCTAACCTGAAGTTTCACTAAAGATGTTAAACGTGTTAACAGTTGTCGTTGTCGTTATTCCATTAACATTTATAACGTGCTCCAGCTTCCGGTTTATACTATCAGTCTGAATACAGCCAGGGGTTGGAGCTATTGCGCAACACCGCAAACCAGTCGGAGTACGTTATAAACGTTATAAATTGTCACGACGTTAACAACTAACCAATGCTGGCGGTCCGTATGGAAAGTGGAAATCGAAATGGTTAAAAGTTAAATCAATTTGGTCATTCAGTGGCATTATACTGCCATGTAAAGTAACGACAAGTAACAGTTAGCCGCTAACATGAGCTACACTATTTTTATTTTGTGACGATTGGGGCGCGTCGAGGCACGTAGCGTGCGTCGACGTCATCGATTACGTCGACTCGCCGGGACAGCCCTAGTCCGAGGAGCAAACGATTATTGACATTCGCTTTACATTAGGACAAAAAAGACGATACATGTGAACTCCTCAAAAATCGAATCAATAAATTCCTAGTCGGACCGAGAGAGGCACCAGACGGTGAAATGTCCGACGACCGGCTCTTGTGGAACTCTCTGAACGAGCTAGCCACAATATTAGCCAGAGGTGCATTACCGCCACCTACCGGACTGGAAAGCGGAAAGACATTACAACGCCTGCATCGGTGCCTGCATCCGTGCTAAAATGGTCTGGGCGACAGAGTGGAATGTAAGGGCCCTGCTGTGCATTCTGCACACCGGCCCCAAAAATGAGAGTCAAGCCGTGACCCTGGCGCTAAGGTCAGTAGTGATATAGAATGTGGAAAATTTTAATAATGCAGTTCAAGGTGGCAACATTTTGAAATGCGTTAGAGCATTAGTGAATGTTTGACCATTAATCAATAGGCTACTTGTATGAATGATTATTTTGTCAAATTAATAACGCCTAATTAGTAATTAGGCTATTTCTGACAAATGGGAACAATTGCAATCCACTGATACCTCAATTGCATAATGTAAGGTAGATTGTTATCATGATTTTCAATTCTAAAGAACAAAAAATAGCACTAATTTAACCAAAATGCTAATTATTACATTTTCTCTTTGTACAGAAAGCACATGATGAAGAGTGAAGCTCTCAGTTGGACCTTCATGAAGATCTCTTGATGGTAGACTTTTAGTTGTCCTTTATTCTCCATGCAACATACAGCAGAATACATAGGCTAATAAATTGATTCCGAATGCATCACTGTGTGTGCTGTTCCCTGTATTTTACACATGTCCGAGATAACAATAAGATGCCATTTATTTGAAAAGAGTAAATTATGCAAAACTCTGGTGATTTTGTTGTTCCAATGTGTACAAAAAAATTCAAAAGAAAATATAGGTTACCCTGAATCTGACAATATATGCAAACTGAGTGAATACTGGTGCAGGGTGCTGATGGTGGAAAATATTTAAATGAAAAACACCCATTGGTATTAGTTTGCCTCCAGTGCCATAAAATACTGTAAATCAGCAACTTGCTCATGGTGTGACCACATCAAATATGTGAAAAATACCTCCATCTAGTGGTAGAATAATGCTGGAAGGCCACCTTGGCAGTGCTCTGCTACCAGTTGCTTTAAGCGTCAGTGGTCTCAGGTTAATGTAGCCTGCCCTATAAGGATGCGCTCATTTTAACACAGATTTCAGAAAAATAGCTCTTCACGATGTCAATAGAGCAATGGCCTTTGTGCCCTGGCATGTGGCCTTGTGCCCTAAAAAAATATGCGACGCTGAAGGCCAAATGGCCTTGCCCCTAAAACGTAAAGATTCCCACCCTGCTGGTCATTGTTGGCAGGTTTCCCAGACAATCTGGCTGTTGACATTTGAAAAATTATTCTTCATTGACAGATTTAATTCATTTATTACAGATAGATTAATTTGCTTATTTTTGGCATGGACAAGTTAGCCTAATCTGTCTTGGAATACATTTTTATACAGTAGGCTACAGTGACAAGATAGCTCATCTGGCAGGGTCTACATTTACACTGTTCTGTACCTTCTTTATAGGGCTCATTTCCTGTTAATACCCACTGTTGGCTGAGTTACTATGACTGACAAAAATTAGAGGCTACAGTAATTAAAATGGTTAATCCAACATCAGTTTTGACTTGAGGATCCAAAGTCTCATAGAAAGAAGAACAACCACCTGACAGAATTGAGAAGATTATTCTTGATTAAGATATGGTGTATGCGATTCATGGATTCACCTAGTTTTTTTTTTTAAGAAAGAAAATAAAAAAGATTACTATAAACTTTAATCATCATAACAACATGACAGGTCAATTACAGTATATTGGGTCTAATAGCATTTTTCAAATAAATTTGGTGGCAGTTTACAGTGTGCTTTATGATAAAGCCACTACTAATATAAATATGAAATGTAATGTACTGGGCAGTTCTCTATACACATGCAGCCCCTCCTAACAATAGAGTGATCCAGAGCCTTAAAAAGGAAAGTTGGGTTGGATTACATGTTTCAACAAGTGAACCGCAGTTTTGAGTGCCAGCCTTTGTTCCTTGTGTCTGAAAGACAATACCCTGCCCCACTGTGCTGAGACTGGACAGCTGAGAATGAGAACCAACAAGCCATGGTTAAGCTCAAAATAGCTGCAAGTCATTGATAGTAAGGAGCTTGATAGTAATTAAAGAATAGTTGAAGGTTTTGGGTCATGACAAGAAAAGGTATTGTCTGATGGGTCAGCATCTCCCCCCCCCCCTCCCGGCCCCCAATATTTTATTTTAAATTCTCTGAACAATACACGAACAGGACACACGAACAGGCTCAGACACAGGAAAAGGAAAGAAAAAAAAACATGATCAACATTCAACACTACAACGTGGTGCTACCAGCCACCCAAGGCGCTTATGTGTTTATGAAAGAGATTGTGCATGGGATTAGGGCTGTCCCAAACGATTATTTTCGATCTATTAATCTAATTACTATTTTTTCGATTAGTCGATTAATCTAACGATTATTATTATTATTAAAGAGAGAGAAATAATAATATAATACTGTAGGGACATATTTAAAATTAGTCTAAGTCTAATTTCCATGTCTGTTATTATGATATGATCATATTAATTATTATTATTATTCATATTAATCTTATTATTATAATAGATAGTGCCTGCCTATTTGTCAGTTGCCTGCTCTCATCATGAAAATACTGGACCACCTGACACATAGATTAAATTGATCATCATCGTGAATGATTCATCACTGTATGTATGAACCCTTTCCTAAACTGAGGAGGATCAGTATTTTTACAGGACATGGATTTATTTAATCACTGGAGTAATATGCAGCTAACTCAGCCAAATGTATGTTTGCATCAGTGTGGGGGTAATCTCAGTAATCTCATTTTACATGGCCGTGAACGCAAACAGAAGAATGTAAACAGCCGAATAGCACTGTTAAATGATGCACGCAGTAAATTAACGTGAGCAGCAACAGACTAACAATGGTCTGTAACGTTAGTTTAATCAATTTTCTACATGTTAGCCGTGAAAGCAAACGGAAATATGTACGTTAACGTTAAACGGCCAAATAACACCGTTAAATGGTGTAATGTTAATATGTTCGCTGCGGTGCAGAAATTACTTTCAACATGACGGTGATGGTTTAGAAACTACGCTAAGTCAATGGTAAGTGACTACCACTATCAGAAACACGTTCCATGTTAATGCTAATATATCATGCTTAGACAAACATCGCCTATGGTTGTTGCCCTAGTTCCTAGTTCCTCATTGCGCGGCTCGCGAGATGCTCGCGAGATCTATATACTATAGACTATTATACTTACTTTTCTGTCACATTGTCATTATTAAGCCGGCTTATGACTGCATAGTATCTTAATTACTCAAAATAGAAGGCGACTAAAATTGGGCAACCATATTTTTATTCGGGCAACCAAAAGCTCTTGCCAGGTTGCCCCTCCGGCAACCACTTTTAAAAGTTAACGTTGAGCCCTGCTAACCAATGCTGGGGGTCCGTATGGAAAGTGGAAATCGAAATGGTTAAAAGTTACCGTAAATCAATTTGGTCATTCAGTGGCATTTTACTGCCATGTAAAGTAACCACAAGTAACAGTTAGCCGCTAACATTAGCCACACTATTTATGTTTTGTGACGATTGTGACGAGTCGAGGCACGTAGCGTGCGTCGACGTAATTACGTAGTCGACGGCATCGATTACGTCGACTCGCTGGGACAGCCCTACATGGGATCCCACGCAAGAGGTCCATGAGAAACCAGCCAGGCGAGTCACCCGTCGCCCCTAACCTCATCAAGGTAGGCTAGAAACGGGTCCCAAATCGATTTTTTTTAAAGTGAGCTGGTCCTCACTCCTCAGGAACCTAGCATCTCTTCTAATGATGGCTGCAATAAGTTTCTCACAGTATTTCACTCTGAAATTAAGCTATAGTAGGTAGGTCACTTGAGTGTAGTTTTATCATTGAAACCCCTCACTGGTTGTAACTGTTATTGACAGCAGTATTGGGTCAACTTAACACCAAAAAGATAGTACACTACACACCAAGATAAATATCTTATGAAAGACACTTCAATATGTAAAATTAACTCATCAAAGCCATGTAAAGTGATATGTCATAATAAATGTTATACCGTAAATTCCGGACTATAAGGCGCACCGGTGTATAAGCCGCACCTTCAAAGTTGACTATTTTTTTCTTATATAAGCCGCACCGGACTATTAAGCCGCGGGTGTTTTAATGGTATTTTTTTTTTTTTTTTTTTTTTTTTGTGTTTTAATGTTTAATTACCATATGTAATGCTCCCATTTATTAACATTTCAACAAAACAACATAACACAACACCACCTGTGTTGTTATTTACAGTGCACACAGTGTCATACAGTGTCATACAGTGTCATACAGTGTCATACAGTGTGGTGAAAAGAGGGCAAGAGAGGAAATTAAAACAGAAGTGGCTTTATAGTTAGAAAGAGTGCTAAAAAAGAGAGTTTTTTTTTTTTTTTTTTTTTTTTTAAATCCATAGATAAGCCGCACCGTTATATAAGCCGCAGGGGCCAAAAAACGGGAAAAAAGGTGCGGCTTATAGTCCGGAATTTACGGTACTGTATATTAGGGGTGTCACGATACACTCAGTTCACGATACACGATATTGGGTTCACGATAACGATACGATATTTTAACAATATTCTTTTGCGATCGATTTGTAAGTTGAGGGGGCATCCACGCTAATTTGAGTAACTTCACCATTTTCATCCTCCTTGTCTGTAACATCCCTCGTCTGTTCAAATAAAGCAATGAAAAGGAGAGCGAGCATGCAATCAGATGCAGATCAGTGCCACCATGTTCAGCTTATTTTTCTCGCAATATGAGATTTCATCTAAACGATACATATTGTCACGTTTTGATATCGCGATATATCGTGGGACGATATATTGTGACATCCCTACTTTTTATGATTAAAAATAAAAAGTTCGGAAACGTTAATTCGCTCGATTATTTCTCCCCTTTAATAATACCAATTGGTATTGTATTTTATATCGTTGGAAAGCCTGATTAGTCACCTTTACAACAGGGTACAACTTGTAAGGATTGTGCATTCGTGGAATGAGAAACACACAGCTAAACGTGTGGGTAGCGCCCCCAAAAAATGTGCCAAAATCTCCTGCAATATTCTTCTGTTGGTATTTTTATTTAAAGAAATCTAGTAGCCTAGATTTCCATTATCCATTCATGCACATTGAAAATCGAATATAACATTATACTGTAGGCCTACATCTAATATAAGATGTTATCTTAGCCAGTACAGTAACATGTTTCTGATTATTATTTTTATTAACACGTTCACTGCCAATGACGTGTTAACACGTTTTCAGAATCCAGCTGTTGACTGCCAACGACGTGTTAACACGTTTTCAGAATCGATTTTTTTTTTTGACGGTGGGACGTTGATCTAACCCTTTTACGTCTCCTACACCAGAATTGGAGGTATTGAATGTGTATAATCTATTTTACCGACCCACTGAGTGTCGACATGTCTCTCCACAGTAGAAAGAGGCGACCCAAAACTGGAGGGAAAAGCGTGAGGAAGCCGTTCTCATACTGTAAAATTGATGGCGAAAACGCTTTCACTTTCGCGCTGATGCACAGCGGTGGCAACGGTGGGGGGTTCCAAGAATAGATTGGATGCACACTTTGAAACACGCAGCATAAATATGACCAGAATCGCATCAAAGCTCTCAACCAAAACTCCACGAAACGAGCGAGTCCACCCAGACTTCCTCAAACAGCGGCCGCGCAAACAGGCAGCAGCCAGGCAGCAGCAACTTCGTTGTGACACGCCCGCTGGAGAGCCAGGGAGGCAGGAGGAGAACACACACGGAGGGAGGAGTTGGAAGCAGAGGGGGGTTTCCTGCTGTTATGGAGGAAATTACTGTTCAAAACTATTGTTTAGATGTCTGACTCTTACTGATGCCAAAAATGAATGGTTAAAGTGACTGTTCTATCGAATTTCACAAAAAGCCGTTTATCTCTGAATAATTTTTCTGACGCTGAAACCATGCTGTATTCAACTGCTAATGCTTACATAACTACCGGTACTAACTCTACAAACTAACTCTTTTAGACAGAGAATGCACACATTCTATTAGTTCTTTTGAGATATTGTGTGTTCACAAAATCTTAGCAGAAAAGAATCCTCGGGTCTTGAAAGATGAGCCAGAATCCTCAAAAAAACCCTCTGGCAGAAGCTAACTACAGTAAAAAAAAAAACGTCTGGCAGTGAATGTGTTAAATAGAAAAATACATTGGGTTATGCGGTATATATTTCAGTAGTGGCTGGTAGGCTATAGTGAGAGAGCAGTATGTCAGAGAACTCATTCATGCACTGTTCTATACATTAACAATAATAATAATAATAATGTAACTGTTTAGATTTGCTGTCATTTGATGGGAGAAGTGTGTTTGCAAAAGATGATGGTGAGGTGACTGAGGAAACTTATCATTACAGTAGGCTCATGAGTGCATGAGAAGACTCACATTCCTAGCTTTCAAAGCTCAATAGCCTATATACTCTCACTAACTCTTATACATTTACTGTCTGTAACGCTATGATTGCAGCCAGGGGGGATGCATGAAGCCTACTGTGAAACGCTCGGGTTGATAATGACAACATAACGTAGACGCAAGCCAGTCCAATCGTCCGTCTGCGACGAGTCAATCCAACATTATTTATAGCAGGTTGCATGAGCTCAAAACTTTTTCACGCATTAAACAACAACTGTCCCAAGACATGTTTTCGTATGTTACGTTTGTATGAACTTTTGACAGGCTCTGGTAGACTGTAGGAGGAATGCTACGCTATCTCATTAAACAGTAAACACACACGCGAGCGTGCACACACGCACGGAGGGCGGCTTTAGCTCAGGAGGTAGAGCGGGTCGGCCAATGACGCAAGGGTTGGCGGTTCAATCCCCGCTCCCTCCCAGCTGCCGTCGTTGTGTCCTTGGGCAAGACACTTAACCCTCCTTGCTCCCGATGGTGTGGAGGCACCCTGCGTGGCAGCCTGCCGCCATCAGTGTATGAATGGGTGAATGTAGACTACCTACTGATTGTAAAGCGCTTTGGATAAAAGCGCTATATAAATGCAGGCCATTTACCATTTAGCTATTTAGCCTACTACTAGGAAGCTGTTCCTTCAGCAAAACACTATTGACAAGTAGCGTTAACGCTAGCTGTTGGACTCCCCCTTGTTGAATCTCTAACCCACATTAATGCAACCTGCTTAAACGTTGGAATGACTCGTCGCTTGAGACAAATTGAACTGGCTTGCGTCTGGTTGTTTCAGTTTCAAATGACATGCGTCCCTCCGCAAATTGCGGGCGCAATCAATGTTAACGTTACAGACAGTAAACTTATAAGATTGAGTGAGAGTATATGTTGAGCTTTGAAAGCTAGGAGTGTGAATCTTACCGTAGTTTTCTTAGTTTAAGATCCAGCAAGCATGTATCACAGTAAGTGAGGACTCCACACACTCCTTCTTTGAACAGACACCGCAGCAAAGCCAAGGAAGGGGGAGGGGTGAAAGGGGAGGGGTGAGCAGCCACACTGTAAACACTTGTAAACCGGCATTTCTCCGTGGAGTTTAACACTACAATGTTAGTTTCTTCCAGATAGGAACCCCCGCTAAATAATAACAATAACAATAACAATAATAATAATAATAAATAATAATAATTATAATAAAAAATCGGCCTTGTGAGCAAGGCAGAGGCCGATGCCGATTAATTAAAAATGCAAATAATCGGCCCCAATTAATCGGCCGGCCGGATGTGTGTCACGTGCACACATCCGCGACCCACTCAAAACGGCCCCACGACCCACTTTTGGGTCCCGACCCACCAATTGAGAAACACTGCTGTAAGGCGTGCAGAGACCAGAGAGCAGGTCCATGGGCGCACTTAGCCAGGTGCACCTTATTTCTATTTGTGAGCCACATCTGTCCAAACAGAAAGTTAAGCAACACAGATTTAGCCCTCTTTCTGAAAGCATAGGCTGGTCCTTACCCTCAGGCTCTTCTAAATTTCGTGTTAACACTACAGTTGGAAGAGCCCTCCCATCGAGCATAGCATTTTCATTAGACAATCTGTGTTGGGCATTAAACTCACCTTATTTCTGCACTTTGAAGTCAAAGGTAGGGTCGGGTGGGGCAAACTAATTATATCGGAAGCCTAGTTGCCGAAAAAAAGTGAGCGGTGGTGGTCTGTCTAAATGCATTGTAGAATGTATGTACAAGACAAAATGATGCCAGTGCGCATGCGTCTGGACTCTGTTTCCAGGCAACTCGGTGATTCTCGTCAAACTTTGTCTTAAAAAAACAACAGCTCACTTTTTTCCGCAACTAGGCTTCCGATATAAATAGTTTGCCCCACCCGACCCTACCTGTGACTTCAAAGTGCAGAAATAAGGTGAGTTTAATGCCCAAGACAGATTGTCTAACGAAAATGCTATGCTCGATGGGAGGGCTCTACAACTATAGTGTTAACACGAAATTTAGAAGAGCCTGAGCATAAGGCTGGTCCCAGGATAAACAGTCCCACAGACAAAACATCCTCCAACCGACTGCACAGAACTTCCAAAACCCTCAAAACATGTCCAACATGGTGACATTGTACAAACACATGCTTAACAGTCTCAGGAACATGACAAAAAGGACAGCCCAGTCAGTGCCCACCCCCCACACTTGAGTCTACAAGGTGTTTGTTGAGAGGGCACCGTCCATGCAGGATCCACTACTGAAGGTCCCCTGACCTACCTGAAGCCTGCCAGACTCTGCTCACCCAGGGAGAGCCACTGTACCAGAGATTTTCATCCGCCATTTATTTTCATAGACATTTCGTAAAATGCTTATAAAATAGTTTTACTTTGTCAAACCAAACGGTTCAGCTAACGCTGTAATCGGGAGAGACCATAGATAGAACATTTCACTCGGACCAAAACAAAAAAACGACAACATCAAAAAATGATATTTTCTTTAAACCCGCATTTTTTTTAACGTTTTGGTCGAAGTGAAATGTTATGCGATCTCCTGTTTCATATCTGGACCGTTTGGTTTGAACAAGTAAAACTATTTTTATAAGCATTTTACGAAATGTGTATGGGATAATAAATGGCGGATGAAAATCTCTGGTACAGCATCACCTGCCTCGCTACGTAACATCCTGCACGCGCGCGCACACGCACGCACAAACCACCACCAAACGAGATACATCTAATAGAGGGAATGCACGTGACGTCACGGACGCGACAGTCAGTGCGGGTACGCCCACTCAGCTGCAGTGTCAAAACGTCTAACGGCCCAGCCACGCGTGATTTCTAACCCCACATAGGATAAGCAATAACCACGCCCTGTGGCGCTGGGATTGGCCAGGAGCATTGAAGCTTGGGACTAAAGCACCTGGAGTTTTTCATCTTTTAAAATAAAGATGTTTAAAAAAACTATTGCTTGTTACATTTTCAGTGCTGTACCTTTTCTCTGGGTAAGAATTGAGCTTGAAATTAACGATATGATACATTATATTCTATGAGCTGCCTATGAACGTGAACACAACACCGTTTATATTATTGCATGTTTTTGTAGATTGTGTAGCCTACAATGTGTAGATTACAATTATTATACTTATTATTATTATTATTACTATGCTAAGGAAGGTAGGTTACCATAATTCATTTCAATGTCCACTCTCAATGTCCGCACTCGAAATCGCTGTGCGTTCTCAAGAGCTATTCATGAAATCGCTGGGCTGCGTGCCCTCCAGTGTTGCTCCTGGCCAATCCCGGTGCCACAGGGCGTGGTTATTGCTTATCCTATGTGGGGTTAGAAATCACGCCCCAGCCACATCTACGCGTCGTTTGACGCGGGGCTGACGCTGCTGCCCATCCACTTTGTATTGGAACATGCTGCACGCGTCGTCTGGTCTCCCAGCATGCTTTGCGAGGCGTCGAGCAGCATGTTCCAATACAAAGTGGATGGGCAGCAGCGTCAGCCCGCGTCAAACGACGCGTAGATGTGGCCGGGCCGTAAACAAGCCAGGTGGCGCCGCCGGGTCACGGTGTTTAGCGTTCAGTTTCCGCGAGAAAACAACGAAAATGGTAAAGTGCTGTTGTGCCATTGACTGTAAAAATAGATTCAACAAGGCGTCGGAGGTATCTTTTTACAGGCTGCCGAAAGCTAATGAAAC
The DNA here is from genome assembly GCF_964638095.1 of Poromitra crassiceps. Taxonomy (NCBI): domain Eukaryota; kingdom Metazoa; phylum Chordata; class Actinopteri; order Beryciformes; family Melamphaidae; genus Poromitra; species Poromitra crassiceps. The sequence continues at coordinate 62,749,454 of NC_139624.1, forward strand.
GGTCCCGGTCTTCTCTGCAGCTATCCAGGGTTTCAATGAGGGCTCATTCATTCTCTGGCTGTGTTCTACCTGCACAGATGTAACGTTACATGAGTGATAGTGTTCACTCTGAACAAAGCTAGGGACAGCGTATGCTATATTTTTCTTAATAAAAGTTGTAATAAAATAAATATGTACCTCTCCACATACAACCAGAATATCCATTGCTGTCCTCGTTACTTTAATGTCGCCAACAAATCCAGCCTTGAAGTACGACCACGCTACGTCCAGGCTCTTGTATGCTTTCATGCTTTGGTTTGTGTATTTCCCCGGTGTCGATATTAAGTACATATAAATGTCAGGAAACCCTATTCCTGGCCACATGTCTACGTCCATGGACCACTCGTTCTTTGGCAAGCTGTAAGGGTCACATTCGAGTCCAACTGCCTTTATTTTAAGCAGATAATCGTTTATATTAGCCGTGGTTTCGCTACTACCCCTGGCAGAAGCCACGTTTGTTTTGGAAATTTGACACTCAGTGCTGCTCAGTCCGGCTGAGGGGGCGTGTTCGGGAGGGGGCGTGGCGTCGGTGCATTCCCTCTATTAGAGGGAATGCACGTGACGTCACGGACGCGACAGTCAGTGCGGGTACGCCCACTCAGCTGCAGTGAGTGTCAAAACGTCTAAACAAGCCAGGTGGCGCCGCCGGGTCACGGTGTTTAGCGTTCAGCTTCCGCGAGAAAACAACGAAAATGGTAAAGTGCTGTTGTGCCATTGACTGTAAAAATAGATTCAACAAGGCGTCGGAGGTATCTTTTTACAGGCTGCCGAAAGCTAATGAAACGGTCCCGGTCTTCTCTGCAGCTATCCAGGGTTTCAATGAGGGCTCATTCATTCTCTGGCTGTGTTCTAACTGCACAGATATAACGTTACATGAGTGATAGTGTTCACTCTGAACAAAGCTAGGGACAGCGTATGCTATATTTTTCTTAATAAAAGTTGTAATAAAATAAATATGTACCTCTCCACATACAACCAGAATATCCATTGCTGTCCTCGTTACTTTAATGTCGCCAACAAATCCAGCCTTGAAGTACGACCACGCTACGTCCAGGCTCTTGTTTGCTTTCATGCTTTGGTTTGTGTATTTCCCCGGCGTCGATATTAAGTACATATAAATGTCAGGAAACCCTATTCCTGGCCACATGTCTACGTCCATGGACCACTGGTTCTTTGGCAAGCTGTAAGGGTCACATTCGAGTCCAACTGCCTTTATTTTAAGCAGATAATCGTTTATATTAGCCGTGGTTTCGCTACTACCCCTGGCAGAAGCCACGTTTGTTTTGGAAATTTGACACTCAGTGCTGCTCAGTCCGGCTGAGGGGGCGTGTTCGGGAGGGGGCGTGGCGTCGGTGCATTCCCTCTATTGCAGCGCCGCAGAGCCAGCTGGCTACGCCTCTTGACACGGTCTGGCTACGCCTCTTGACACGGTCTGGCTACGCCTCTTGACACGGTCTGGTATACACATCACCCTTCAAAATAAAATACTCGTTATTTTTCTCTTGATTTAAAGAATTACAAGAACAATTATGCTTTCTATCTTCCACACTGAGCGTAGTTAGGCTCGTTTTCAACTCACCCAACACATTTTGTTTTTCATACTGTATATTTTATGGATTGGAAAATGTTTCTAAATCATTTTTAAAGGTTGTAGACAGAGTAGAGTTTTGCTATACAGTATTTACATTTCTGTATAAAATATTTGGTCAAAATAATTACATTGTTCATTAAAAATTAAAATTTTTTACCTTCAATGAATATTCAAAATTTGACAGTTTCAAGTATAAATGGTGGTAGTGCATCAATGCTATATTTAATCCATAAATAAAAATAAATAATATAAAAATAAAAAAATAAATAAATACATACATAAATACAAAATAAATTAATAAATAAAAATAAATAAATAATAGGCTACAAAAAATAAAAAATAAAAATACATAGCTAAAAAAAACAATCAATAAAGTCTCTGCCTTTATACACTGTTCTCAAACTTTTTCATGTCAAGGTCCCCTAAACTAAAACAAATTAGACCACATGGACCCTCATTCGATCATATTTGATCAGGGTCCCCCATCTGATATTAGATGTTTTATTAGGAGATAGTGTGTGGCACCCATGGCCAACATTCTGTCATTGTCAACACAAAAACAGCCCTATATTGCAGCAGACAGACAGACAGACAGACAGACAGACGGGGATCACAGACAAAGCTGTCTGTAGCAGGGCTGAGCAAGTGGACCTGGCTGAAATATCAGTTCTGGAATGAAGGTGAGTAACGTTATTTCGGTATGTTTTATGTTTGTCATTTTTATGTTGTCCTCTCCATGTGGCCATGCTTGCAAACTTATATCAGCTATAACAGATGTGTATGTTACATTAATGTGCTTTCAACAGGTAGACAGACAGTCAATATCCTACTTTCTGACTGTCTCACTGTCTGCCTGTCTACCTGACTGACTGTTGTCAGACTGACTGCCTGTCTACCTGTCTGTCTGTCTGCCTGACTGTCTCACTGTCTGCCTGTCTACCTGACTGTCAGTGTCTGAACTGACTGTGTGTTTCACTGTCTGTCTACCTGACTGACTGATGTCTGTCTGTCACTGACTGACTGACTGTCTGTCAGACTGTCTACCTGACTGACTGACTGACCGACCGTCTGTCTGTCTAATTGTCTGCCTGACTGTCTCACTGTCTGCCTGTCTATCAGACTGACTGCCTGTCTACCTGACTGTCTGTCTACCTGACTGACCGTCTGTCTGTCTCACTGTCTGCCTGACTCTCTCACTGTCTGCCTGTCTACCTGACTGACTGTCTCACTGTCTGCCTGACTGTCTGCCTGTCCCACTGTCTGTCAGTGTCTGAACTGTCTGTGTGTTTCACTGTCTGCCTGTCTACCTGACTGACTGATGTCTGTCTGCCACTGACTGACTGACTGACTGTCACACTGGATGTTATGTAATTTAGTGTATAGCTTTGTTGCTTTGAATTTGACATTAGGCCAGGCATGACAATCAAGGCCTCTTTTAGGGCTGTGACGTCTGACCCCTTTTGTTTTTGCCCATCCTTAGTCGCCAGCTTTCTGCACCGCCCAGCCACCGTCATGGTCTTCGTCACCAGTGTCCGAGCCGGCCTCCTGAAAGGTTCCGCCTGTGTCGTTGGTGTAGAGGGCGTACAACAGGTGTAGAGGGTGGCTGGGAGGCAGGGCCGAAGGGTGGAGCAACCCTGGACGATGGCCCGGACACCAACGACACAGGCGGAACCTTTCAGGAGGCCGGCCCGGACACTGGTGACGAAGACCATGACGGTGGCTGGGGGGTGCAGAAAGCTGGCGACTAAGGATGGGCAAAAACAAAAGGGGTCAGACGTCACAGCCCTAAAAGAGGCCTTGATTGTCATGCCTGGCCTAATGTCAAATTCAAAGCAACAAAGCTATACACTAAATTACATAACATCCAGTGTGACAGTCAGTCAGTCAGTCAGTCAGTGGCAGACAGACATCAGTCAGTCAGGTAGACAGGCAGACAGTGAAACACACAGTCAGTTCAGACACTGACAGACAGTGGGACAGGCAGACAGTCAGGCAGACAGTGAGACAGTCAGTCAGGTAGACAGGCAGACAGTGAGAGAGTCAGGCAGACAGTGAGACAGACAGACGGTCAGTCAGGTAGACAGACAGTCAGGTAGACAGGCAGTCAGTCTGATAGACAGGCAGACAGTGAGACAGTCAGGCAGACAATTAGACAGACAGACGGTCGGTCAGTCAGTCAGTCAGGTAGACAGTCTGACAGACAGTCAGTCAGTCAGTGACAGACAGACATCAGTCAGTCAGGTAGACAGACAGTGAAACACACAGTCAGTTCAGACACTGACAGTCAGGTAGACAGGCAGACAGTGAGACAGTCAGGCAGGCAGACAGACAGACAGGTAGACAGGCAGTCAGTCTGACAACAGTCAGTCAGGTAGACAGGCAGACAGTGAGACAGTCGAGCAGACAGACAGAAAGTCAGAAAGTAGGATATTGACTGTCTGTCTACCTGTTGAAAGCACATTAATGTAACATACACATCTGTTATAGCTGATATAAGTTTGCAAGCATGGCCACATGGAGAGGACAACATAAAAATGACAAACATAAAACATACCGAAATAACGTTACTCACCTTCATTCCAGAACTGATATTTCAGCCAGGTCCACTTGCTCAGCCCTGCTACAGACAGCTTTGTCTGTGATCCCCGTCTGTCTGTCTGTCTGTCTGTCTGTCTGCTGCAATATAGGGCTGTTTTTGTGTTGACAATGACAGAATGTTGGCCATGGGTGCCACACACTATCTCCTAATAAAACATCTAATATCAGATGGGGGACCCTGATCAAATATGATCGAATGAGGGTCCATGTGGTCTAATTTGTTTTAGTTTAGGGGACCTTGACATGAAAAAGTTTGAGAACAGTGTATAAAGGCAGAGACCTTATTGATTTTTTTTTTAAGCTATGTATTTTTATTTTTTATTTTTTGTAGCCTATTATTTATTTATTTTTATTTATTCATTTATTTTGTATTTATGTATGTATTTATTTATTTTTTTATTTTTATATTATTTATTTTTATTTATGGATTAAATATAGCATTGATGCACTACCACCATTTATACTTGAAACTGTCAAATTTTGAATATTCATTGAAGGTAAAAAAATTTAATTTTTAATGAACAATGTAATTATTTTGACCAAATATTTTATACAGAAATGTAAATACTGTATAGCAAAACTCTACTCTGTCTACAACCTTTAAAAATGATTTAGAAACATTTTCCAAATCCATAAAATATACAGTATGAAAAACAAAATGTGTTGGGTGAGTTGAAAACGAGCCTAACTACGCTCAGTGTGGAAGATAGAAAGCATAATTGTTCTTGTAATTCTTTAAATCAAGAGAAAAATAACGAGTATTTTATTTTGAAGGGTGATGTGTATACCAGACCGTGTCAAGAGGCGTAGCCAGACCGTGTCAAGAGGCGTAGCCAGCTGGCTCTGCGGCGCTGCAATTAGATGATGTTGCCACCAAACACTAACAGACTGGTAAACATGAACGTAGATCGTAAATCACTGATCCCACTCCATAGAGAAACCGAACAGTTAAGTTACTCACTAACCAGTTACTCACCCATTATAAGTCCATCCTAGAGAGCCTTGGCAAATTGCAAGTCCAAACTCCAGGTGCACGCCAACATTGCTACGTTAGCATTCGAGCTAACATGGAGCTAACGAGCTATCAAAGCCAACCTAATCCGATGTCGTCAGTTTAGCAGTAGGCTCATCATGTGCTCTTTTTCCCTTCCTCTTTTGAGTACCGCTTGGCCTTGTTCAACGCAAGACTCATCAATCATAGATATTATATTACTATAGATGGGTCCGCCAATTCTAACAAATGGTAGCAGAAAGTCTCCTAAACTGGGCATGTCCGTCATTGACATGGCATGGGCAAAACCCACGTGACAAAATGACAGGAAGTGAGTTGAAGTTGGGCCATCTTGCTTGAATCCCATCGTCTTTGGACTCATCAGTCATTCCCACAGACCGTAAATATGGTCATTCCTAACAACTACTTTTGCTATTAAAATGAACCAACGTCATGACATCCACGCAAGTTATGACAAATGACAGGGATCAATTTAATTCGACCCATTGGACAAACAAATTAGCATATTTCCCAAGAAGCCTTGTTCCTTTATAACTTTTGACAAGAGAGCAACCAAATTAAATAAGTGTATTCTATTAGGCTAGTTAACCAGAGAAATGCAGAAATAGGATAGGCTACCTAATGGAGCAATTTCAAAATCAACAGCGAAAGCCGATATCATTTTGAAATAACAAAAATTGAGCTAAATGTCTGACTCACCTGCTCCATGAGAAAATGAGTTACTGCTGTTATTTTGGTGAAAGTAATGCAAAAGTAGTGTAATGACTTACTCTACACAGACAGTATTGTAAAGTAATGTAATGTGGTCCCCCTCCACTAAATGATGTCCGAAACAGATTCCTCAATAGGCAGTTTTATTCATATTATCATTTTAACGCATATCTGCGCCTTCTCTTTGTATGGCGAGTCAGTTTACAAATACATCTCAAAGCAATTCAGTTTACAAATACATTCTTAAAGCAATTCAATAGTGGCGAGTAAAAACAGTGACACAGGCCTGGCTTCCAACACTCCTGTCCAACTTCTCCTTTAAAACACCAACAAGAACAGTACAATCAATAAACCACCCGATACATAAGAAATATACAAGAATGACATACACCGAATACAAACACTCTAAAAACACATACCGGCATTGGCGCTCGCTTGGCTTTACACAGGCCCACCCGCCGAGCCTCACAGCAGCCCCGGACACCTTTACAATACAAAATGTAGCGTTAGCACACAATCCGGCTTCCACACACTTTTTTTTCTTTTTATAATTTTTTATTTTCCATAATACAAACAGGACATGACAAAGACAATAGGAAAGGGGGGGGGTGTACAGAATATAAACAAAGATTCAGCGATTCAAAGTCTATTCAAGAAATTCCAGTGAGGATTCTGACAAAGTTCCAGGGTCCATCAAGATCCTGAGTCCTGTCTTCTTGGAGGAGTAGAGCTGCCTGTTCCATTGACAAGTCCATGAAGTCTTTACGCCAGGTCTCCATATTGAAACAGTTTGGCTTCCGTTGTTTCCAATTCATTAGAATAATCCGTTTAGCTGCAAGGAAGGCCGATGTTATGACATCATGGACAATTTTTGGTTGCTCAATAGACAGCTTCACCCCCAATATGCAGGTTACAGGACAAGGTTTAATATCAAAGCCAAGGAGACCAGACAAGGTTACAGTAATGTCGGACCAATACTGTTTGACAAGAGGGCAGTTCCACAACAAGTGCATGAGCGTCCCCTCTACTCCACATCCATGCCAGCACAGTTTAGATAATGTATGATCGATTTTCTTTAATATACAGGGTGTAATATAAGCCCTGTGAATTATCTTTATTTGTATGATCTTATATCTAACACAGTTAGATATTTTTGTACTATTTTTGAGTGCTGCATCCCATTGTGGTGTAGTTATGGGGAAGCCCATGTCACGCTCCCAATGAGTTTTACTTAGAAGATTGCGGTCAGGGATGGCGCAGCACAGCAGCCTATATACTGCTGAGACTGTGCCCTTCCCGATAGCAGCCTTCATTAATTTAGCTTCCAGGTCTCTCTTGTTTCCAATGTCCATATTCTTAGAGAGTAGTGACTTTGCGAGAGATTTAATTTGCAAATATGTTAAAAATTCAGAGTCTTTCAGCCCAAATTCAGTTTTCAATTGACTAAAAGAGACCACTTCTCCATTACTCACCACTTGCCCCACTTGTTTAATGTTGTGCTGCTGCCATACACTGTTTTTAAGGGTTTCACCACCCGCAATGAATAAAGGGTTATTCCATAATGGACATGATGGTAGAGAATTTCCACTAAAAGTCAAACGTTTCTGCAATATTTTCACCATTTCACATGATAATTTAAACAGTGGGTTATTCATTCTCAAAGTGATCTTTGGATTGTACCATAACATTGATAGAGTTAAGAGCTTGTTGTGTTCTTGTAGGATTTTCTCCTCAAGCCATTCCCACCCACCAATCTGTCTCGCACCATTATAAGCCCACTGCAAGGGGTATCTTGAATTATATGCTATGTAGTACTGGTGGATATCTGGAAGTCCTATTCCTCCACTGCTTCGTGGCTGTATTAATTTTTTATAGCTAATCCTGGGTTTTTTGTCCCTCCATAGGAAACCAGAGAATAATTTGTTTATTTCCTTAAACCAACTAGGGGGAAACTGAAGAGGTATAGATGACATAAGAAAGGCCAGCCTTGGTAGCATATTCATTTTGATGACTTCAGCTCTGCCCCACAGGGATAGAGGCAGGACTGTCCATCTTTTGATGTCTTCCCTAATCGTCCTAAGGAGATCAGGAGCATTTAACTCTACCATTTTTTCAATGGGTGATCGAATTTTGATTCCCAAGTATTTCATGCCATTTGGCAACCAATTAAATGGGGTGGTGCCCAAGTGTGATTTAAAAGTTAGATGGTTAAGTGGGGTAGCCTCACTCTTACTATAATTTACTTTATAGCCAGAAAAGTGTCCAAATGTATCAATAAGTTTTAGTACTTGAGGGATAGAGTATCTTGGATTTGTTAATGTTAATAATATGTCATCGGCGAACAGACTGGCCTTGAATTCATAGTCACCAATAGGAATACCAGTTATATCCTTCTGCGACCGTATAGCGCAAGCGAGCGGTTCGAGTGCAAGAATAAAAATTGATGGTGATGCCGGACACCCTTGGCGCGTAGACCGATAAAGATGGAACGGACTAGACAACACACCATTAGTTCTAACTGTTGCTACTGGTTCCTGGTAGAGTGCCTTTATCCATTTCATAAAAACCGGTCCAAATCCATACCTAGACAGTGCATAGAACAAATATTTCCACTCCACTCGATCGAAGGCTTTCTCAGCATCCAGCGATACTGCTATCGCCGGATGCTGAGAAGCCCCCGCCCTGGTCATGATGTGCAGCAGCCTCCTCATATTATTTGAGGCCAGGCGCCCTTGTATAAAGCCTGCCTGGTCAACATGCACCAAAGAGCCCATAATCCTCTCCATTCGTCTTGCAAGGATCTTTGCAAACAATTTATAGTCGTTATTTAAAATACTCAAGGGTCTATAATTACTCATTTGCAAATGATCCTTGCCTGGTTTAGGAATTAGTGAAATAGTTGCCTGGCGCATGGTTGGTGGCATGGATTGATTAGTTATTATATCATCAAACAGCAACTTAAGAAGTGGTGTGAGAGTATCCTGGAAACACTTATAGAATTCAATTGTATAGCCATCATTTCCTGGTGTTTTACCAGTTGCAAGAGATTTAATGGCTGATTTTATTTCGGGTTCCAGGATAGGTGTCTCTAATGAGTCTCTTTCATCTTCACAGAGGGTTGGCAAATGTATATCTCTAAAAAAGTTTACCATTTCCTTTTCATTCGAACAACATTCAGATTTATACAATGTGCTATAAAACTTTGTGAATGCTTGGTTAATTTGGATTTGGTCACAGACCAAAGACCCATCTTCATCCTTTATGCTGGAAATTGACTGGCGATTTTCTTGTTGCTTCAGTCTTAGAGCAAGCATCTTACCAGCCTTATCACCTGATTCAAAATATTTTCGACGTAATTGAAAAAGAGCAAATGCATTTTCCTCATGTATAATCGTTTGTAAATCTGCTCTTATAACTGACAAATCATTTTTAAGTTGTAAATTATCAGGGTCCGACATATGCCTCGTTTCTAGAGTCTTAAGTTCAGTAATCAGGCCCTGCTTCCTTGCCATTTTTTCCCTTTTTCTGGCTGTTGAGTGGCTTATAATCCAGCCTCTACAAGTTGCCTTAAAGGCCTCCCATACAGTCTGGACTGACTGCACTGATTCCAGATTGATACTGATGTAATCCTGAGTTTTCTCATTTATCATAGAGACAAAATCTCTGTCTTTCAGTAAAGAATTGTTAAACCTCCATTGTTTAGTTTTATTGTTAACTACAGCAGGGGTAAAGAGGACTGACAAGGGAGCATGATCTGAGATAATGATGTTGTGGATTTTGCATTCAATTACATTACCAACCAATGACTGTGAAAAGAGTAAATAATCAATCCTGGAGTATGAATTGTGAGCATGAGAGTAAAAAGTGTATTCACGTGTGTCAGGATTAACAACACGCCAGATATCGGATAAAGCAAGTGAATTTGTCATTTCTTTAAGAGCATTTGATAATACTGCATCTGTTGGGAGAGGATGACCAGATCTATCAACTGAGGCGTCACTAACCAGGTTAAGGTCCCCGCCCAACAGAATGGGATGATCTGCAAATTCTGCCAGCTCCAAATTCAGTTTGGATAGAAAAATATTCTGTCCATTGTTAGGACCATACACGTTGACTAAAGTACATTTTTCATTTTGTAGGAAACCTGACACAATGATATATCTACCCTCTTTGTCAACTATTTGTTTTGAAAGTCTGAATGATATTCTCTTTGCTATCAAAATATTAACCCCTCTAGAAGCACGACTGCCCGGTGCTGAAAATACCTGACCCACCCATCTTTGTTTCAATTTAGCTGATTCTATTTCGTTTAAATGGGTTTCCTGGAGCATTGCCAGATCACATGATAGGGATTTCAAATGTGAAATAATTTTATATCTTTTTGTTTTATTTGAGATCCCTTTCACGTTCCAGCTAATCAAATTGATATTATTTAATGCCATTATTTTTTATTATAGACCTTTCCAGTTTCATCCTTGTAAATTCTGTACCAACATAAATGGGTTGACAAACAAAACAAAACAAAAACACATATACATACACACGTAGCAATGCCATAGGGCAAAACACACATACAAAAAAAAAGAAGAGAAAGAAACTCTTTCCCTCTATCCATGACCCAAAGGGAGCAGGCGTTAAGCCATTCAAAGCATTTCACAGCCAGACCACAGCTCGTTGTCCACCTCTTTAAGCATCTATATAAAAAAAAGGGAGAAGAAAAAAAAGAAAAAATGATAGGCTACTCAGTTGACTGTTGATGCGTTTTCCTCATACCTCTATTTCTTCATCCAAAAATAGATGGAAGGTGAGTAGTCAGATCCCTGGATGCTTCTTCAGGAGATGTGTAAATATGTTTCTGGCCATCCACTGTCACGATGAGTCTAGCAGGGAAAAGCAATCCGTAGCGAAGCCCCGCATCACGTAGCTTCTTTTTTATATCTCCATACTCGGCGCGTTTGTGTTGGATCTCAGGCGGGAGGTCTTGAAACACATGGAAGGTTTGGCCTTTCCATGCCAGTTTCTTCTTCTTTAATGCAGCCCTCAAAATGAGTTGTCGGTCGCTCCATCTCAGCATCCGAACAATGTACGGCCTCGGTGGCTCTGACGGGTCCGGGCGGTGGCGAAAGGACCTGTGATGCCGTTCTACCTTAGCCTGACTCCACCAGACGGGGGCGGCATTGTTCCACAAATTCACAATCCACCTCAGTCTGGCCCTGGCCTCAGAGATGCATTCAAACCGGCCGCCACACAGGCGCACCAATCAGCGTGAGCTAGGGGCGGGCTTTAGGCGAGACCGGGTGTGACGCCACCGAGAGGCGCCTCTGCGTTTGTAGTTCTTTCACTATTCAACATGGCGGCGGCTACCGAGGCTAGCTCCAGTGTGCTAGTCAAACATTCTATTCAAAACAATAAGCTAACATAAACGTTAAACACTTGATCTTACAGTGAGTACGAAACCGTAACTGTATTGCTGTAATGTTATCAACTATGAACGTTAGTAAACAAGACATTGTTGTAGAATTTGGGGAGATAGCCTTCAGACCGCTAGGCTGGGATAACTTATTAGCTGTAAGGCTGTAATGGCTAACGGCTAGCCATTCACGCAAGTCACAAACACAAAGCCCTTCTCACTCTCACCACAGCCCAGTAAACATGCAATCTGTTAAACCATCATTTTTGTTCCAAATCGAAATAAATCATAACGTTAATCAAAATGCCACTGAATTATTAGCTAATCAACACAGAACTGCAAAGATCAGTGTGATGTATTGTCCCTTTACTGCTAGCTGAAGTGTATTCTGCTATGATTGGAATGTTGGCTGCTGTTTAATAAACCACGTTAACTCACGTTGGTGTCCGAGTGACATATTATGTTATACAGGCGAGATTAAAGATCTCAGGATACAATACAACAATCAGTTTATCTGATATTTTCCCCCGCTTGCATAAATTATACTGTGAAGTGTGAATATAGCTCTAGCATATAGTAGTCCTATATGTCTGATATTTTGGAGCTGTTATTCGAGAAATTGGTTTATCGATAGAACATACCGGTAGCTTAAGATTTTGCACTTGTACTTTAGATAGGGGGTAAACAAACGTCATGGGAGCCAATACTAGGAATACGGTATATCAACAAGGAACCATTCTTAAAGTTAGAGATTATATCCAAATACATGCTGCATGGTGTAACCAGGGTGTTTTTCCTCTTCTCTGTTGACGTCCTCTGGGCTCCAGGCAGCTCCCTTTCGCAGATTCATCTGACAACATCTTTATGCATTTACATCGTCTTATCATTTGACCCAATCGTGCCTCAAGACCAGCAGATTATGTAACAACAACACCACACACGGCCGTCATTTCTCCGTTTAGTTTATTATTACAAAAGTAAGCAAATAACATTCTCCAGTCATGCGTAAATATCTACCATTCCACTGACACATATGCTAAAATTCACCAGTTAAATAGTAGCGTTAAATCATTATATTGTATCAAAGCATTTGGTTGTTGCCATGATCATAAAGGCTAGAGAGCGTTGCGTCTCCATGACGTTAGCCGTCCAGGGTGCGTGCCACTCGGTGTCATATCGTGTCATCAGTTCCCTGAAGAAACGAACAACGATATGTGTTATGAATGAATCGCTGTTAACGTTAACATTAATCATCAATCATCAGACGTAGCACCCCAACCTCCAAATGTTGCTATCGTTAGCGTAACATCAGTTAATCCAATCAGTTACATTTAACGTGCAAAATGGCCTACCTGCACTTCATCCTCAGTCAGACATCTGCAGTAATTCTTCTTTCTTTTGGCAAATTGAATAGTCAATGGTTGCACCCAATATTCACCTTACAAAAACAGCAAAAAATCTGCGACCTCCATGCTAACTATTAGCAATTGTAGTCCTAGCTGATCAGGCGCTGCTACGTCATGAAGGGAAGTCGATCTGATTGGTTGGCGCTGGCAAGCCCAGACGGTGACAGACAGACGGTCCATCCAATCACCTGCCTAGTAGCTTGAAAAAAGTGACCGCCCTCTTCAGCAATGTAGCTTGGCCGAATCCAGATGGATGTTGTTTGTGAAACAGATATTTGAAGCAAACTCATCGATCTGGCAGCGTCAGGTTAGTTCTACCTCTGGTGCGGGGTCTGTTTCACTCCGGTCCAGGACATAGCGCAAAATCGCTGCCAGCTCGTTACCAGGGTCCTCGTTCTCCAGTAAGCCTTCCTTCAGGCCAACGATGAGCAGATTATTTCGTCTGCTGTGTGATTCCAAGTAGGAGACTTTAGCTTTTAAATTCTTTATCTCCTTTGTAACGTCTTGAATGGCCGCTTGCTGAGTTGCATGTTTGTCTTCCAGGGACCCAATACGTTTTTCGGTATTCCCCACTCTGTTCACCATGGCCCGCGTGTCCTTTTTAAGCTCTTTTATTGAGTTGTTCAAGTCGTCAAACCGACGTTCAAAAGAGTCTTTTATGCTGGCAACTTGTGTTAAAAGTTCTTGAGCCCAAGCAGGTGGTTGCTCGCCCCCCATACTTTGTTTGAAGGCGTGCCACGCAGCCTCTCGGTTTTTCGTAGATTGTCTTGTTTCTCGGGAGCGAACAAGTCTTGACATACAATCGCCTTGGTGTAAAAAAATAGGTATCCTCGATTAAATCTCACAGCATTGAACTATTCGAGGTATTTAATCGTTAAATTATCCGGCATGTGGACGCCAAACGACTCAGTCCGCCATACTCCCTTGTCACGTGATCCGGCGGTTCTCCGGCTTCCACACACTTCACCACACACTTGCGCACACACACATACCGTTTACAATGTAGCCTCAGCTCGGCGATCCCCCGAGGAAAGCGCCTATCACCTCATGCCGCAAGGCAATCGGCGTCTTGCAGCCTAGCTGACAGCACTAGAGTCAAATCAACCGCCCTGAGCTCGGCGCGTCCTTATAACGTCATGAGCGCGCCCGCGGTAACCTTGACAACCAGTCACACAGCCTTACATTCACCCCCCCACAAAATAGATCATTGCCCCAATGATCCAGGCCAAGTTACTCTATATTACTGTTGAGGTTATCAATCAGCATGGACAAAATATCTTTTAAAGTGCCCAACCAGAGACTGTTAACCTGGGCCACTACCTGAGCTCCCGCCCGTCGTCCTCGCCCTGGGACCACAGATCTTGGCAGGTGGAATGGGTTGGAGTGGATGCCGGCCGTGCTCCGGGCAGACCGCCGGGGCACCATTGGAGGGGGTTCCAGCTCCTCCTCGGACAGCCCACTTCCAGCCCCCTGCTGTGATTCGGCATCAGTGAGATCCAGTTCGACATGCACTGCTTGTGGATCCACTTCATCCAAATCACTGGCTGGCCCAAGCAGTGGTTCAGGGTCCGCTCCATCTGATCTTACTTCTGTAGAGCCTTTTTGCAGCAGCACCGCTGCCTCCTCTTCTGACTCCTCACTCTCCAAACTCCCGCCCTGCCCCCAGTCCATTTCGCCCACCCCCGAAGTCTGAGGTGCAGGCTGATCAGCACCACAGGGCCTGAGCTCCAGACGGTGTACATTACTGGGGCGCTGGGAACCGTCCACTGGAGCAATGGTGTAAACTGCCCCCTTGGGATTCGGACGAGATAGAACCTGATAGGGCACGGGCAGCCACAAATCCTGGATCTTATGCCGGCCCCTGAAGGTGCGATTCCGTTTATACACCAACTCGCCCTCATGCAAAGCACTTTGCTGGGAAGGGGGTCCCTGGCTTCGTCTCCGAGCCTCTGCATGCAGCGCCATTTGTCTCTGTGCGTGCGAGTGAGCTGCCTGTACCTCCCGCTGGTGTGCGCAAATCCAATCTTCTGCCGTCCCATTAAACCCTTCTTCCCCCACCCCAAACAGAATGTCCACTGGCAGATTGGGCGAACGGCCAAACATCAAAAAGTAGGGCGTATAGCCAGTGCTGGAATGCTCTGCTGTATTGTAGGCAAAAACCACACCTGGCAGATGGTCCACCCACCTCCTCTTTTTATCTGGGGGCAACGTCCTCAACAGATCATGGAGGGTCCGGTTAAACTGTTCGCACTGCCCATTTCCTTGGGGGTGGTATGGAGTGGTGCGGCTCCGATTCATCCCGTATACTTTGCACAGGTTCTGGATGATTTCGGCTTCAAAACACCTCCCCTGGTCGGAGTGAATTCTTTGAGGCACTCCATACTCCACTCCTTCACCAGTGCCTTTGCCACCGTCACAGCCTTCTGATCTCGGGTTGGGACTGCCACCGTGAACTTTGAAAAGACATCTGTGAACAGCAGTATGTTTTCACGGCCATCGCTGGACGGTTCCAATACCGTAAAGTCCATAGCCAGTACCTCCAGTGGTCGGGACGCCAACAAACTCCCCCATTCCGTCACCACCTTCGGCAGTGGGGCTTTGGCCACAATGCACCGCTTGCACCACCGACAATACTCCTCAATTTCGGAGTGCATCCCTGGCCAATAGCATCTGGCCCGCACCAGCTGAAATGTCTTTTCTACTCCCTGGTGTCCATGACCATCATGCATGTGTGCCAGGGCCTCCGCACGCAAACTGCAGGGCAGGAGCAACTGCTTCAGGCGCCCCCGTCTTGAGTCCTGGAGCTCCCGATACAGCACCCCTGCCTCCTCCCTGATGTAATCCCACTGCCGAAGGAGTTCCACCGTCTCCCTGGCCTCCTGTGCCCGTTCTGCTTGAGTGGGTCTCTGTCCCTTCTCCCAATACTTCCGGAAGGCTGCGATGACAGCATCAGCTTGCTGCTGCGAAACCAGGAAGTTGCCAGAATACACCGGGAAGCTTGACGAGACCCCCATGGCATTAACGGAAGCAGCGTGGTTGCCCCCCACCCCAGCAGACAGAGTGGTTCTGACTTGCTCAACCGTCTGCCATAGCCCCGGACCCTCAGCCTGCCCATACTGCCTTGACAGTCCATCGGCATTGGCATTCTGCTTCCCAGGCCGGTACCGCAACTCAAAGTCAAACTGGGCTAGCTCCGATACCCATCTCTGCTCCACTGCTCCCAATTTAGCCGTTGCCAGGTGACTCAGTGGATTATTGTCTGTGAAGGCTATGAATTTGCGCCCCAGTAGGTAGTCGCGAAACTTGTCCGTAACAGCCCACTTTAAGGACAACAGCTCCAATTTCATGGCACTGTAATTGTTCATGTTCCTCTCGGAACGCCGCAGCCCACGACTTGCATAGGCCACTGGCCTCCGGCCCCCCTCCCCGTCCTGCGACAGCACCGCCCCCAGCCCCTGATGGCTAGCGTCGATCTCCAGGAAAAACGGCTTGGTGAAATCTGCGTACGCCAACACAGGGGCTGAGGTGAGCCGCATCTTCAGCGTCTGGAAAGCATTGTCACACTCTGGGCTCCACAGCTGGCAAAAAGGGATCCCCCCGGACCGTGAGCCACGGCCCTTGTGGGGACCCAGAGCTGAAAGGGCATGAAGAGGTGCCGCAATACGGGAGAAGTTCTCCACAAACCTCCTATAGTAGCCCCCGAAGCCCAGGAACGAGGAGAGAGCTGCAAAGCTTTCGGGACGCCTCCACTCCGCCACCGCACGCACCTTCTCCGGGTCGGTCGCCACCCCCTCCGGAGAGATGACATGACCCAGGTACGACACCTCACGCTGGAATAGCGCGCACTTACTCCACTTCACTTTTAAGCCATGCTGACGGAACCGTGACAGCACCATTCGCAGGCGGGCAAGATGCTGGTCAAACGATGTGGAGAACACCACCACGTCATCCAGGTACAGGAGCAGTGACTGGAAGTGCTCGTCCCCAAAGATTCGCTTCATGAGGCGCTGAAAGGTCCCCGGCACGTTGCACAGGCCGAAAGGCATGCGATCGAACTCGAACAAGCCGAACGGAGTGCAGAACGCTGTCTTCTGGCGGTCCCACTCTACTACCCCCACCTGGTTGTAACCACTGGCCAGGTCGAGCGTGGAAAACCACTGAGCACCCCCCAACGCATCCAGCGACTCCTCGATTCGCGGCAGGGGGTATGCATCCTTCCGGGTCCTCGCGTTGAGCTGCCGATAGTCCACACACATCCTCAGCGCCCCATCCTTCTTGCGCACGATCACCAACGGCGAGGAGTACGGGCTGGAGCTCTCCCTAATAACCCCCTGCTGCAGCAGCTGCATTATGTGGGCTTTAACCTCCTCATACTGACTTGGAGGAAGCCTCCGATAACGCTGCTTCACTGGGGTGTTATCCAACAGGGGGATATCATGCTGAATAGTCTCAGTGCAGCCCAAATCATGATCATTTCTGGCGAATACATCTGCATTTTCATCCAGCAGCTCCCTTACTTGGGCTGACTGCTGCTCATTCAAAAGAGGGGAACTAAAGTTGAATGGAAACTTGGGCACCCCTACTAATGGCTCTCTCACTGTGGCCTCCTGCATATTAACAGAAACCTCCAGTACCTGTGGCTCCACCTCCTGGAAGGCCACTGAATTAACGCCCCCGGCCACCACATCCGCCACAGTTATGCGTGCCAGACGAGTGCGTGGATCTAAGCACACATCTGTATGGCCAACATTAATGACAGGGACCATTAACTCTCCTCCCTGCATCCACACATATGATGTGGACACCACCAGGTTACCAGGCAGCAACCCCTCATCCACCCCCAAAGCCTCCACTACCACAGCCTGACCTGTGGGGTTGTTATTATGAAACCCTGAGGCTAAAATAAGGCACATAGACCCAGCAGGCACCACCACAGGCGATGAGGCAAACACTTTAACAAAACCCTCAATAGTGGCTGAGGGAGGTGGACTACTGGAAAAACCCACAGGACATGATGAACAATCCTTGCATTTCTTTATTATATTCATCCCCATTATACCAGGCACCATTTTCCTCTTTTCCTGTGTTACTTCATCAAGGGAGTCTTTCACAATTAGCAGCCCACACTGAGGGTATACCACCCCGGCTATCTGTACGTCCAGCCGCAAGTACCCAACATAAGGTAACGGTGTCCCATTAGCCCCTTTCAGACTGAGCCACCCACATTCTTTCAAAGCATCATCCCCCATGTTTGAAAAATGTTGCTGAAAAAAACTCTCCATCAACACTGACACATTAGACCCCGTATCCCACAGACAGGCCACCGGGACCCCCCCCCCCCCACCACAGCTTGTACTACTGGAACAGGTCCCACCAGCGCTTCCACTACCTCCTCCTGGCCACCAGATGTCCCCCCTGAGCCTGCTTGCCCCCCATCCGTAGCTTGGCTCCCCACTACGAAGGGATAAAGTTTCCCTGCTGCCCATGTGCACTTTCCCCTAAAGCTGCATCCATACCACCGGCCCCCCTACCGCTGGCCCCACCTGCTCGCCCTGGTGCCCGCCCACACATCCTCGCTATGTGCCCTATGCCTTGGCATCGGAAATAAATAGGCCTACCCTCCGGGTCATATCTGGGCTCCTGCCTTAGGGCCCGGGACCGCCCGCCCACCTGAACCTGGATGTGTGCCACCTCTTTAGCTAGAGCCTCCATTTTATCATTCTGTCTCCTCATAGCCTCCCTCAGTTCCAATAATATAGGATCGGGCCGAGCGGAAGCATCCACAGCAGAACACTCCGCGGCCGCTTCACAGGCATATGCAGTTGAAGTTCTCCCCCTCACATCATCGTCCGCCAACAGTATAGCCTCCCCACACAATTTCTTTAGCTCAATACCCGAATCCTGCCTCAACAGTTTCTTTAGCTCTCTCCGCAGTGTAACATCCTTCATTGACTCCTCCCCACATAGCCTATCACCCCCCTTACAGCGGCCCACTTCCGCAGCCAGGGACAGTAACGCATGAGAATATTCCCTTAACCCCTCCCCATCCCTCTGCTTCCTGTCAAAAAAACGTTTTTGAGCCTTCACCAAAGAAGACGGGGTGCCATAAGCCTCCTCAAGTACTTTCAACATCACTTCAGGGTTTCTCCTCACTTCAACGGCTGAATGTTTTATCTCCTGTTGAGCCTCCCCTTCTAAATGATCATAAATATAGGCAGCCTTTTCTTTACCCACATACCTATGAAAACAAACTGAATTCTCAAGCTCGTCAACCCAGTCATAAAAAGTTAATGAACCCGCAGCCTGACCAGAAAACATGGCAGCTTTTCTCTCCTTAGGTAAATAAATAATCTCCACAGAAGGTTGAGAACGTACAGAGGGGGTGGAGGGTGGTGCAGCAGAACTATCATCAGCCAGTAAACCTGATTCACTCGCTTCACCTGGCTTTTTTGTTTCGTGCAGTTGCGCAGTTAAATGTTCGTTCTGTGAGCGCAAATCGTCCATGCCTTTTCCTGCACCAACCTCTCCTTTAATCCCCGAAGCTCCATCTCCAGCTCTTCCTTCGTAGGCATTGTGTGTAGCGTTAGGACCAATTGAAGCCGCCGAGTGTCCCACGCTGATCTGGCCGATGTGATGTCTTCACCTGTGTCACTGTCTCTGACCCACACCCGCCACTACTTCACTCACTCGCCAAAAAAGAAACTGCTCACAGCGCCAAATGTAATGTGGTCGCAGGTCTAATCCCCCTCCACTAAATGATGTCCGAAACAGATTCCTCAATAGGCAGTTTTATTCATATTATCATTTTAACGCATATCTGCGCCTTCTCTTTGTATGGCGAGTCAGTTTACAAAATACATCTCAAAGCAATTCAGTTTACAAATACATTCTTAAAGCAATTCAATAGTGGCGAGTAAAAACAGTGACACAGGCCTGGCTTCCAACACTCCTGTCCAACTTCTCCTTTAAAACACCAACAAGAACAGTACAATCAATAAACCACCCGATACATAAGAAATATACAAGAATGACATACACCGAATACAAACACTCTAAAAACACATACCGGCATTGGCGCTCGCTTGGCTTTACACAGGCCCACCCGCCGAGCCTCACAGCAGCCCCGGACACCTTTACAATACAAAATGTAGCGTTAGCACACAATCCGGCTTCCACACACTTCACCACACAATTGCGCACACACACATACCGTTTACAATGTAGCCTCAGCTCGGCGATCCCCCGAGGAAAGCGCCTATCACCTCATGCCGCAAGGCAATCGGCGTCTTGCAGCCTAGCTGACAGCACTAGAGTCAAATCAACCGCCCTGAGCTCGGCGCGTCCTTATGTCATGAGCGCGCCCGCGGTAACCTTGACAACCAGTCACACAGCCTTACAGTAACTTATTACTTTCAAATGAACTAGTAATAGGACGAATCAGCATGACGTCACTGCCACCCTAGTCTGGGCACCTTCCACCCCGCTTTTTGTCATGGGGGCGTAAACCCCGGACCCAGAATTAACACTGGATGGCAATGCGCCTAACAACGTCTTTGTTGCCGTTAGCTTGACGCGGTGATGTTACCTAAACTAGAGTCTGATCAAAACAAAGCTAGCGTTACATAAAACAAAACGTTTATGCAATATGGCATCTCCGCCACCACCGCCTGACACACCGGTCAAAACGGTGAAAGAGGATTCTGATACTTGGGTCAAATTGTCAAGTTAACGTGAAAGTTGACGAGCTAGAAACGCTGCCATCCGGTCTAGGGCGGGCTCTAGGCGGGAACCAGTAGGGTGACAAAATCAATTGTGGGCGGGAGCCAGGCTCTTTCTCGCCGAGAAGAGCCTGGTGACGCGAGGTTACTGCCACCCAGAAATGCGGAGATACATCTAATAGACCAAATCAGCGGGATGTTTACATTTACTTCCGGGTACCCCTGGGTCCACACATTATAATGGCGGTGAACGGCACAAACTGACGTGTTGAAGACAAAAACAGACAAAGAAGACAAAAATGGTTCGTCCGTGTTGTGTTGTTGTTTAATATCATTCATAACAACACTTTCACTAACGTTAGTGGAGACCAGACTAGCTAATTTACCTGTTGGACCAGACCAGAGTAGACTTGACGCTAAATTAAATTAACGTGGCGTCAGTAGCTCTGTTTGTAACGTTAACGTAACCTCGCGTCACCAGGCTCTTCTACGTTAACGAGTCTGCAAAACAGCGAGTTTGACAGACAAACAAACGTTATTAGCTAGCTAACACTACATAAAACAAACACAGAAGAAAGGCTAGATACGTCGGACAAGCATGTTTACCAACCGTTTAACCATTTAAATTGAAAGTAGTCGGCCGAAAACAACGAGAGGGTTTGATAGCATTTATTTGACAACACGCACATTTAAACCTGCCGCCTTCCCCGAGTGGTACCCGGAAGTAAATTTGTTTACATGGTGACGTCACGGTGATTTGGTCTATTGCAGCGCCGCACGGCCATCTGGCTACGCCCCTTGACACGGTCTGGCTACGCCTCTTGACACGGTCTGGCTACGCCTCTTGACACGGTCTGGAAGTTACGCAAATACGCATGCGCTAAACTGAAGACAAACCAAGAACCATTGGAAATAACAACAACGCAGATCACATCTACGGTAAAATACCGTATGTATAAAATACTTATTTTTCTCTTGCAGTCTATTTTGAAATGCCACCAAATATATATAAACATTAAGTCACGTCTGCTTGTCGGTGGCTAATGTTAATTCTACTAACGGTGTTGTTTGTGTCATTCAGTGACTTAGCATTAGCTAGTAGCTACGTTAGCTAAGCACTAACGTGAGTTAAGGGTTAGGGATGTTGTTTGGTGTAATGCAATGCAATTGTTATAGTAATCTCAATGAAATCTTCCGTGGACCTTCCACATAACCTTCCCCATATTTTCTGTAGCTGTTGAGGTAAATTCAGTATAAAGAGGTATGTGTAATATGTAGTAATACATTATATTATGAATCCTGTATCGTAGCGTATGTGTATACACACATCCTTTATTTAAGTAGTTGTCACATTAAGATGAAATCCATGTTTACAAGTGAGTCCTAGCTAAGACGGTCAGATAGCAGCATCAAAACACATGACATCAAGTCACAACACTGTATATTTTAGAAATACTTTATTAGATGATCACTTTTAGATGACTACATTATGTTAACCATCTACAGACTATCAGTAGACCATCAGTAACTAACAACAGATGTAAGATTCTGGATGCCGTTCTGTTGACAGTCACTGCCTTAGCTTTTTACTGTGCAACACTTTAAAATTAATCTTGTTATTGTTTGAAAGGCATGGTCAGAGGTTTGCCTTCTGGACTGATGAGGCCAGATGTTTGCTCCAAGGAACACTTCTGCCAGTCTACAGAGTTCCATGACAGCAAGGCATCACAGACAATGTCCCAGACCACCTGCAGGTTGAAATTGACCGCACTGCAGATGAGAAAACACTGGTGGACTTCATTCTGCAGTCACAGGGAGCTAAGCAGCATTTGGTGGTATGTTGAGAATCTTCTCACTTTTCTCATCATTACAGACTAACTCACAGAAAAGATTTGTTAGGAATATCATCAAAAGATGTATCATTTAGCAATGCGGCTCATTTATGTATCTGTATCTTGCATGGATGGAATGCAATTGACATATGTCCATTCAATGACTCACAACTACCACACAATTAATAATCAAATTATAATAATCAATTAAAAATCAAATTCCTACTAAATAGGGCTGTCCCGAGTAGTCGACGTCATCGATTACATAAACGTGCATCGATTATGTAAAAAAATATAAATATTGCAAAATCCATGGTCGTCATTAGTAGTAGTTTTCAAACATGTGAAAGTGAAATGATTGATGATGGGGGAAAAAAATATTTGCAATCCGATCTCCCTCCCCCGATTCCGATCGAGTCGCAAATCACGTGATCGGCCCCGATTTCCGATCACGTGATCGGATCGGGACATCACTAACATCGAGTGATTTGTGATCTTGCGACGTAATCCAGCTTGCTTGCAAGGTAAATGTATGCCTAGATCTAGATTTAATAAGCACACCAAGACAATTTGCCCCACACGAATGAAAACATTTATTTGCCAGTGATTATCTTAACTGCATATTACTCCAGATTAACACGTTGAGTGCCAAGGACGAGATATCTCGGCTTACATAATCCAACCGTTGAGTGCCATAGACGAGATATCTCGGCTTACATCTTTTTCAGTGGTTTCCACTAGCTGGCGCCCTTGGGCAATATGTGAATGTGGATCCGACCTCTCCCGCTGCCCCGGAAGTACTCTAACAAAGATTTCTATATAAGGAAGGCGGGCTCCTTTGATCGGCGTGGGTTGAAGTAGGTTGGTAATAGATTGAGACAGACAGCATTACATAGCGATTTATACATAGAGAATTTCAGCAATTTAGCGTCAGATTTAGAGCGAGTTGGTTAGCGTAGTTGATTTAGTTTGTTAGTTGTTAGTACAGTAGTAGTGTTTAGTATAGTCTTTATAGTAGACTTAGTTTAGATACTTAGTTAGCGGGTAGTTACAGTTAGTGTTCATTGTAGTTAGCTTAGCACATTTAGCGTTAGCGTCAGTTCATTTTAGTATTTAGCCTTTATTCTAGTTCAGTTTATTCTAGTTCAGTTTGATCGAGTTGGTAGCCGGTAGATTAGCCTTATTTCAGTTCAGTTTGATCTAGTCGTAGCAGTAGTTGTTTTATTTCAGTTTAGTTGGGAGCGGGTGGCGTGTTTGTGCCATGCCGGCCAAACGCAAGCGGTCTTCGGCGGCTGCACGCAAGCGATCGGCCGATCAGAGATCACTGCTGGATTTCTTTTCCGTCCGAAACGAGCTTGTGCCGGAGACCGATTCCGAGGTCTCGGATGATGAACGGGGTGAGCCTCTGCATGTCGCGGCTGCGGCTGCAGGGCTCACGACTGAGTCCGAGTCGAGTGACCTCACGTCTTCTCCAGACGCGGAGGATTCTGAGGAGGAGTGGGCCCCGTCGAGGAGCGAAGCTCCAGAGAGCAGTGGTAAGACGATGTTTGAGATGACTTGTGTAACTTGTGGAAATGTAATTACTATGACTATACAAAAGCCAGCAGTCAGTCAATTCATTTTACTTTATTTCAGACTCTGAACAGTCTGAAGATGAGCCTGTAGCAGCCAGCTGTAGCGGTACTGGTGCTACAGCCTCTGGTGCCAGGAAAATGGGTAAGAGCACACTTCAGAATCAGGTTTATTTTCACATCACAGGTTCCAGCCAGCATTCAGTACCACACATATAAAAAACACTATTTTATGGTAATTATGTATTTCTATAATTTGCAGATTGTGGCAGTGGAGCTGGAAGTGGGAAACGGCCTGCAGGTCCAGGCTGGAGTGACGTTGACTGGGAGCCAACCCACATCCCCTTCACAGCAGAACCGGGTCCTCATAGTGGTGGTGCTGCTGCTAAACCAGTTGACTTCTTCCAGCTCTTCCTGGACGATGAGCTGCTCCAGGCCATTGTAGTCCAAACTAACTTGTATGCACACCAGTGCATCAGTCAGGTCAGTGAGGCTCTGCCACATTCAAGGCTTAGGAGGTGGAAGGACACTACAGTGGCAGAACTCAAGAGCTTCTTGGGACTATACTTCCTCACTGGGATCGTCCAGAAGCCTAAACTGGCCATGTACTGGTCCACAAATGAACTGACTGCTACCCCCCACTTCAACAAAACCATGTCTCGCAACCGCTTTCAACTGCTAACACGATTCCTCCATTTCAGTAACAATTTTGATGTTGATGGTGCAGACAAGTTGTTCAAGGTCCGGCCAGTTTTGAACGACCTGTTAGAAAAGTTCAGAGCCATGTTCACACCGAGTCAAAACATCAGTATTGATGAGGGGATGCTCCTGTGGCGTGGGCGGTTGGCCTTCAAAGTGTACAACCCACAGAAACCCATAAAGTATGGGATAAAGTCCTACATCCTCTGTGACTCCCAGACAGGTTACTGCTACAGCATGAAGCCGTACTGTGGTGAGCGGTCCACCCTAGGCGAGACGGTGGAGTTCCTCCTCGGGGACTTGGCAGGGCAGGGGTACCATTTATACATGGACAACTACTACAACTCTGTTGGAATGTGTGCACAGCTGCTGGAGTGTCAGACACATGTCTGTGGCACTCTGAGGAGGAACAGGGGCGAGCCACCTGCTACCATGGTCACCAACCACACCGTGAAGCTGGGGGAAACGGTCATGCGCCACAATGGTGGCACCATGGTTCTGGCCTGGCGAGATAAAAGAATCGTGAAAATGGTTTCCACTCTGCACGACGACACGATGGAGACGGTGCAGGTCAGGCAGAAAGGCAGCAGAGAGAGGGTCCCACACACAAAACCCAAGTGTGTTGTAGACTACAACAAGTACATGAATGGGGTCGACAGATTGGACCAGAACATCGCGTACTATCCGTTTGCCAGGAAGACATCCAGGTGGCCCTTCAAATTTGTCATGTACATGTTTCAGATCTCTTTTTATAACGCCTTTGTTCTGTACAAAGCTAAACACCCAGCTAAACGCCAGAGAAAGTGTGAAACATTGCTGGATTTCATCCTGAGTGTTGTCGGTGCATGGACCAGACCTGTGGTGGGGGGTGGCGGGGAGGAGGTGGGGGGTGGCGGGGAGGAGGTGGGGGCTGGCGGGGAGGAGGTGGGGGGTGGCGGGGAGGAGGTGGGGGCGGGGGGCAGTGACCAACCTGCAACCATGCCCCGGCGACCATACCTGGACCCTCAATGCAGGCTGGAGGTCAATCTAGCGGGCCATGTAATGGTCCTCATACCAGCCACACCCAAAAAAGATGCCCCAACGAGGAGGTGTAGCATTTGTGCAAAGAAAGATCTTAGAAGAGAGACACGCTACATGTGTGTCAAATGTAGGGTCTCATTACACAGGGGTAGCTGCTATGAGGAGTACCACTCAGACAAGAACCTTGCTCAGCGGCGCTGGCGCTGAGTAGGCATGGGTCGTAAAAAAAAACAACCTGCCAGGGATTGTTTTTGCTCTTTGTTTGATTGTTTGCTAGCTAGCAGGAATACATAAAAAGTACCTGCCGATTTTCATGTAACTTTGTGGATGGGTGTAACATGGGCCAAGGAAGTACCCATTACATTTTGGAGCAGTTCTGGATTCGGTGTACGAGCCCAAACCGGTTTGATCACTAACCGAAAAAACCTATAAAAAAAAAAAACCTATAAAAAAAAAAAAAGCTGAGTGACCTGTGGTCTGCTCTTGTTTTGTATTTATTTTGACATTTATTTATTTTATTATTGTATTATTCCTCCATTATTGAAAACAACTATTGTTCAGATGTCTGATGTCTCACTGATGCCAAAAATAAATGGTTAAAGTGACTGTTCTGCCTGTTTGATTGAATTTCACAAAACTGCATTTTTCTCAGCTTTCCTTCTCAGACGCTGAAACCATGCTGTATTCAACGGCTAATATCTACATAACTACTAACTCTACAAACTAACTCTTTTAGACAGAGAAAGCACACATTCTATTAGTTCTTTTTAGATGATTGGTGTTCACGAAGTCTTAACAGAAAAGAATCCTCGGCTCTTGTAAAATGAGCCAGAATCCTCAAAAAAAACCCTGGCACAACCTACCTACAGCATTGAAAAAACGGCTGGCACTCAATGTGTTAAACATGAATCTGTCGGCAATCTTTTTGAATTTGAGGTTCAGTATTTTTCTAAAAAAATAATCGTTAGATTAATCGAAAAAATAATCGTTTTATTAATTGATAAGAAAATAATCGTTTGGGACAGCCCTACTACTAAATATTTTTTTCTGTACCTTGGTTTTCCCATAGGGTGTACTCAGCGGAAAGGCCTCTAAGAGCTTTGATCAGAAGTCCGTTTCCACGGTGCCAGTCTACCTTCAGAGTGAGGAACAACTGGACAACCTTTGCGCCTATCTGAGAGTCCTACTCCGTAGAACAACACAGCTGAAGTACATGGATGAAATGCCGTTCATACTAGATTTTCTGCTTCCAGAGGTACGCCTAACCATTGTGCATGTTCTGCTCCTGCACTTTCAAAGCGTATGGACAGTTTTCATGGAATTGTGATGCTAGGCAACCGTTTTAACCTAGCTTATTTCCTGTCAGTTATTGTACCAGAATGAAAAGTGAAAAAAAGGTGGAGCTACTAGGAGTATTTTTATATAGCAATATTTAATGCGAAGTAATATATCTGTGTACAAGCAGTTACAAATCAGAATATATCTTCAAAGTTACTACGGGCAAACAAAACGCAACGCGTTTCAACCACGCAGGTCTTCCTCAGGCAATGTTAGCTGGGCGTCGGACACCGCACCTGTGTATATAAGGCAAATACGTGGCACAAATCAGTTGGGATGACGTATGGTGGGCAGTGCTATGACATCACAATATAGGATGGGCCTTGTTAAAGCAACGGAGGATAGCAACATCATACACAAGTAATAATAAATCTAACCTAGCCTATAACTTATAGCCTATAGCCTATAGACTGTTTCTTTCTGCTGTAACCATTATTGTTTATTTATTATTACTTGTATATGATGTTGCTATCCTCCGTTGCTTTAACAAGGCCCATCCTATACTGTGATGTCATAGCACTGCCCACCATACGCCATCCCAACTGACTTGTGCCACGTATTTGCCTTATATACACAGGTGCGGTGGCCGACGCCCAGCTAACATTGCCTGAGGAAGACCTGCGTGGTTGAAACGCGTTGCGTTTTGTTTGCCCGTAGTAACTTTGAAGATATATTCTGATTTGTAACTGCTTGTACACAGATATATTACTTCGCATTAAATATTGCTATATAAAAATACTGCTAGTAGCTCCACCTTTTTTTCACTTTGAATACTTTTGCCTTTTGAGCTGCTTTGGTCCACACTTTCTGTGATTTCCCAGTTATTGTACCAGCAAACACTGCAACAGGAAGTAAGCCAGGGGCAATTTAGAATGTTTATGTTGTCGAAATTGAAATAGTCAGTGGGCCCTATTCTCCCACAGGCCTTCGGCGCTAAAACGGGCCTTAAACGCAAAAAAACGTGCTTTGCGCCTGTTTCGGGAAGATATCAATATGGCTTTACGCTGCCAAATGCGCTTTAGGCCGAATGGGCGTGGCGCAGTCCCAGAATGGGCGAGAATGGGCGTGTCGGCGCTAAATACCGGCCTACTGATATCTTCCGACCTGGCGTACATTTAGCGCTTTGCGCTTTTGAAAACCAGACCTATTCAGTGCGCCAGTTGCGAGGAGCGCTCTTCTGCCTCTCCCCTGTCACCCTTCTCTGTCTCTCTCTGAAACTAGGCCTATTCAGTGCGCCAGTTGCGAGGAGCGCTCTTCTGCCTCTTCTCTGTCACCCTTCTCTCTCTCTCTCTGACTCCCTCGCTTAGACAGACACAACACACTTCCCATAGGAAAAAGTTGTAAGTTCCCAGCATGCATTGTGCTTCTCCATTTCGCTACTAAATAGCAACCAAATGAGCCGAAATAGATATAAAAGGTAGTTCTAAATTAATGTGTAATGGTACCACAGCCTGCAATTGTAGAACATTTCAATATTGGACCAAATAAAACATCGAAATGAAAACACCACCCTATGTGAAACATATATGTCCTCCTGGGCCTATATATACCCCTTGTCGATTTAACGTGATTTAGATAAGTGACAGCGGAACGCGCTTCTACTGGCATCTGCTATACTGTGATGTCCGCTCCAATAACTTGGCCCTATTTCACATTTAGTTTTACAATAAAAACACATTTATGCAATGACTTGACATAATGTAGGGTATATTTATGTGCATCATCCTTCCTGCAGCAGGCGAGAGAAAATGATATCTTTCTGGACAAACTTTCACCAATCTAATAGGCTATATTTTTCTAGCTGATGCATTTAGAACATTCTTTTCACTTTGATCTTGCTATAGTGTAGGGTATTTACATGCTTGCAGTATTTAAACTGCAGTTAGATTGGTTTGAGAAGCATAATAATATGGAATAATAGCCTATAATGGAGACAGACAGACTGGATGAAGGGAGGGGGGGGGGGCAGAGCGCTTGGCTTTCGTCAGGTTTTGCGGGACCACTGGAATTATAGCTAAAAAGGCAAGCGTGCGATTCGTTTATTGCACTTATCCAATGAGCATGACGGTGCATAATTTTACGCTTAAAAGGCGTGGTTATGATGCTTTAGGCTGCGTGTATCGCCAGCACGATGATATCAAGTGCGCTGGTCCACGGCCATTGATTTGCGCTGCGCCAGGCGCTCAGCCTAGAAACTACGCCGATGCAACGATAGGGGCCTATATATCCAGCATGCCAACCATGGCGCTACTTGTTGTGAACAGACCTGTGTACTAGCTTGCTTTTCTGTATTGGTATATTTTTAAATTAACCATTTAAATTAACTGTTTTCTTTTGGTAGGCCATCATATACGGCCTGGCTGAGCTGCGGAATGTGTCCTTGCTGGAGGCTGGGGAGGTTTTCCTTCGTGGTCAGGATATTCATCACAGGTAAGAGTAGAGAATGTATTTATTTTTCCTGTTTCTTTTACACAAATCGCAAAAAGTCTATCTACTATTTACTTGCTTGTATTAGTTAATAATACCTTAAAGGGATAGTTCACATTTTTAAGGTGTAGCCCTATTTGCTACTAAGCAATGACGATGTTGATTGGAAAGGCTCTTCCTCATAGTAGCTCTGGAAGGTTGGGCAAGAACCCATGCAAGGTCAATGAGGTCACGCTCCCGTATGTACAAGCTGAGGCTTTCTCAAATGTAATTCACAGTGCACACAAAGTAAATTTGAGTGAGCTTCAGTCAGCTTGTAGTACATACGGGAGTGTGACCCCATTGACCTATTCTTTTTTTGTCCAACTTTCCAGAGCTACTGAGGAACAGGATTGTTTATGCTGAGAAAGAATTCAATCAACATCATCATTCGGAAGTACAAAATAGGGCTTGACTTTGAGAAATGTGGACTATCCTTGTAGTTAAGAATAGTCAAGTTAATTAATATACCTTTTTTTGTGTTACCCACATTTCTCTTAGCCCAGCAGTGACTGTCTGTGATTATGTCCGTTTACTATTTCAGTGAAGTGGAGGAATTTGACAGAAAGATTGCCAAGGACTCGAAAGAAGGGAGACTATTCAATTGGTAGGTAGTTACATACTTCACATTCTGGCGGTTGAATATTGAAGGGTCAGGAGATGTCAAATGTCAATAGCATGTTACTTACAGTTCGTTTTCTTGCCTTTCTCTCTCTCTCCCCCTCTCTCAGGGGCATTGAGACCTTTACGGAGAGACGGAGGAATCTGCTCCTGCACAGGCCTGGCTCTGACGGACAACCACCAATGACTGCAGTCCAGGGCCGTGCAGAGACATGCAGTACCACAATAGTGTAACGCAGTGGTTCTCAACTGGTCTAGGCTCACGACCCACATTTTTCATAGTCATTAAGTCGTGACCCAAATGTCAGATTCCTCAATGCCTATATGGTTTTTTAACAAGTTTAAAGATGGGGAGGAGGGTGGGGTGATTAATTTGTTTGTCATTATGAAGAAAATCTGTTCAAATAGATATGTGCCTCTAAGAACGGCCTGAGGGTGGAGCTGTGGCCTTGTGTCAAGAATGAAGGTAATATTGTAAAACTGTTTGAAACCTATTGGCTACATTTGAAATGACAGGAATTACATTTTCGACACACACAAAAAATGTGTAAAGAATAGGGGTGTCACGATACACTCAGTTCACGATACGATACGTATCACGATACTGGGTTCACGATAACGATACGATACGATACGATTTTAACAATATTTTTTTAAACTTGAATAATGACAATATATGACTGGAAAAGTAGTATTTTATTTGAAATGCACAAATACAAAACATGCTGTTGTGGGAAATTGTTATTACAATAACAACTAGAAAAAACATGAGATTGGAGATAAGGCTTATCTTGAAATAGAATGAGTTACACCGTCACTTAGATTTACTTTGAACTAAAAGGTTTCTCAGCAGTATAAATTCTCATTATGCATCTTCAGTTTTTCTTCAAACTCAAACAACAAGACTTGCATCTTCAGTTTTTCCTGTCAAGTAAACAGTTTTGCCAGAAACTCAATTGAATGGTTTCTCTCCTGTATAACTTCTCATGTGTCTCTTCAGAGACTTGTTCAACTGAACTACTTTCCACACATTGAACTTCAACAAACAAAGACGTTTCTTAGTCTATTTTTTGAAAAAGGGAAAAAAAAAAAAAAATCTTTTTTTTTCTTTTTTCTTTTTTTGCGATATGAGATTTCATCTCAACGATACATATCGTGACGTTTTACTATCGCGAAATTTCGTGGGACGATATATTGTGACACCCCTAGTAAAGAATATACTGATAATATTTTGATTTGTTTAACAGGAACAGGAACCAACTAGAATTGTATTTTGTTTGCATAAGCTGCATAATTTTACGGTCTTAAATACAAAAGTTCAAAAAGCTCTATAGCCTTAAATAGCCTATTGCTTCTGCATTGTTGTGTTAAGAGTTTGTACTAAATTGTGACCCATGTTGAACCTGTCTGCTGACTTGAGTTCTGCTGTAAAAAAATAAATATCAGTTATCTGTCGTTGCAAATGATGATAATGTGTTTGCTGTCATTGTCAACCACTATTAGGCCTATCTGTCTTAGTTAGTGCAGACTAGGGAGGATGCTGTCCATGGTGCTGACCAGGTTACGGTTTGTGTTATGAGAGCTGGTACATGTGGGGAACCTGACAACAATGTAAATCCCTCTCTTTGTGTGTGTGTGTGTGTGTGTGTGTGTGTGTGTGTAAAATGCATCGGCAGTTGAGGGCTCTTGGTTGCTGTGTATTCAGCTCCAATCCTCGACTACAGTGATTAAACTTTCAGAATAAACGACGCCAGTTTTGCTGGGTCAACTACATCTCTGCTCTTCTTTGCCATCCCTACATTACATAGGCCAGAGGGTTCAGTCAGAAGAGCCAAGGGCTTGTCTCCCCCCTCATATTCAATATCTTTTTGCTGGGGACCCCTTTGAGAACCACTGGGCTACACGGTAAGCAAGGAGGGGGGGGGGGGGGGGGACGACGACGACGACTGACAACTGTTTCAGTGGTGTAGCCAAAAATAGAGCTGTCATGACTCAACAATGGCTTTAACATTTCCTGAATAGTATGATAGAGAAGGAAAGTTAAAATGTAAATCAAGACAAGTCTAGTGTTGAACAGTTTTTTTATCCATTTTATTTCATGTTTAATAATCACATCACTAATTAACAAGTAATCACAATAAACACTTCTTTCAAACCAAAAAATAAAATTCTAAATTAATGAAAAAAAAGAGAAGAAAAAACATAAAAAAACAAGGAAATTCTGCAAATGACATAGTAAGTCTACCTAACACAACCCATCGTTATTTTTCCTGCATGCTCTGTAGGTGCAGTATAGGTGTTATTAACTAGTAGCATGCTTGCATGTCAGGTACTGTATGTGTGCACTAGCGGTAGATGCAGCTCTACGACGCTCCTGGATAGAGGAGCCTTTAGCTACAGTTAGTCTTCTTAACCTTATAGAAGGATGTGTTAGGGTCCGGATGTGTGACTCTCCAGGGCGGCCGTGTGTGAGTGTATTGCTGTGATGTTGTGTATGAGTGCCATAATGACCAATATGTATTGATATGCTGGGCAAAACTAGTCCCATATTACAGGAATATACATTGACCTCTACCCCCACACCCATCTTTAACAAGAAATCCCCTGGTCCACTGTGTAACATACAGTGCGATGTGATTCAGACGCATCAGCTTCAGTCTCACCCTGCCTTGCTCTGTTTCCATATCCACCTACAGAGGTCACTGTATCCTGCAATGTTAATATCAAGAAACGTTTGCCAGCTAATCAGAACATTATCTTCAACTCTTAAGACTGGGGTTGCGGGTTTTAAAGGCTTGAGTGAGTGTTGTTACTCGGGGCAGATGCACACCGCAAGTTTTGTTGAAAATGTCTTGAATTTATTAAGCTCAAAGTTGCCAACATTTCTAAATTGAGCTGCTGTTGCCTTTAAGAAAAAAAAAATTCAGGATTTTCAACCCGACTTTCTCAAACCTTGTTGTGTACATCCTCCCCAAGAGAATCTCCAACCTCTCCCCACAGTGAAACACAACCACCATGAGGCTACTGGAACACAACGATAAATACATATACAAAAGTGTCACGTCTTTAGTACATTATATCTCAAAAGACATTCTTTCACTTCAGTGGCCCCTTCTTCTGAAAAGGGCAGACTTGCTCCATAATAATGTCATAATAATAATAATCAGAATAATAGTCAGAATAGTCATGATAAAACACTTCCTACCATCAAACCATTAAAGGTACATGGACATAAAAGCTATTCTTAATAACCCCCCCCCCCCCCCCGTTGTTGCTGCTACTGTAGTTGTCGTTGATTTTGTTCCGGTAGTGATACAGAGTGCATAAACTGTAAAATATCTATATACATCAGTGTGCAAAGCCCTGGGGTAAAAGCAAAAGATTAAAAACATGGCTGTGGACAGGCACAAGGAACATTTTTAGTTCGGCGAGAACCGTGGCACAAGAAAAACAGTTTTGTAATCCACGGTGACGGCTGCACTTTTTACCAAGACTCGATCCTGGACTGGACTGAAAGCTTTCTGACATCTAAAACATTTCCACTTTCAGAACAAAAAAATATTCTTTTCAATCATTAAAAAGATATTGCCCATATCTGTCGAAAACACCTAGATCTTGCTTGGTTGGTTTGACTGATTATTTCTCAATTTAAAGGGATACTTTCTCCATTCCAAAACAAAACAAAAATAATAACTACCTTGACGATAGACTTGAGCAGTGTTTCATAACAAAGAGGAAGGGGGAGGGCACTTTATTCAGTTTATTGCTCCGTTCATTAGAGCATGTGCAACGCTCCTTCATCATTAAGTAATTTAGAGTCACTTGTTGATAGCCGGGAGTATTTCAACTGTTAATCAAATACCACAACTCCATCACAGTCAACTTCTTTGATATATTCAAGCATTAAGGTGCAACTGATTTGTTTCCATGCTTCTCCTTTTCCAATCAACAGTGTCAATTTGAATCAAATGGCATCTATAGAGGGCTGTGAAAGGGGCTCACAAAGGGGCTAGCTGGCTAATCACAGGGATAATTATAGCTTAACCTATTAAATCAGAATTTTTGTCGAGAATACCATGAATAGTTCATCTCAGTATGTTTGATGCGGCATTAAAAAGGTGAAACTACTACAGTACCGTCAAAGACTATACTGTATCTCCCTGCCCATCACCCTTCAAAATCATCGTCTGAGTAACAAGGAAAAATATGAACGGACTAGGATTACCCCGAGGATACACATACAGTAGTAAACCACAACACTGCAAGTCATGATGCACATAGGCTGTCAGCTCTTGGCATGATATTATATTATCCGGCCATGCATTATAAAGGCAATTGGAGGCAACAGTTGAATACATTGCTACAAGAGAAGAGGATAAGCCACATCATGTTCCACTGTCAAAACCCTGACAAGAAAAGTACTGAATACGTCTTTTGGATCTTCTTGTATCCAGTTGAAGCTTGTATTTTGTCAACTGCCAAAAAAACATGCTACCGTAACCCTCATAAAACACCTGAAATGGGACAACGACCATGACTACTGTACTCACAACTACCAGAACAGTTTGATCTACAGAATAGCCACAGCAACACCAGGTGGCTCCTACCATTTATTTCTGTTTAGTGATCTATGACTCTCACTCTCTCTCTCTCTCTCTCTCTCTCTCTCTCTCTCTCTGTTAGTTTCTCCACAAAGAGTCAGTGTTAGTGTCAGTGTTACCGGGCATTCACACCAAAGCGAAATTTGCGTGATGAAATTACATTGAAGTCAATGGAAACATGGATGAGTCAATGGATATTCAAGATATTCGCCTCAGCCACGCATTCGCTCAAGTTGAAATTTTTGAACTTTGGCGAATAATTTGTCTTCACACCAAGACTTCCGTCTTGGTGTGAGCCTGCATAATCCTAGTTGACTATAGTTTTCAGGTAAGCAGGAGAGGAGGCAGAGACAAGACACACAGCTCCTTCCACTTCAGACACACTTCCACAGCATTTAGACATCTTCCACATCTCCCTCTGGACTGCTCACTAAAAGCTTGTATAATTCAGTGAGCTGACTCTGTTGTATCGTAACATGTCTTCTGCTCACTGGTTAAAACATCTCTTTTGCCATAAAAGTACAATATGCCTCAAGTGTTACTTATCATTTTCCTTGACCCCCCACAACATTCTAGCAACACCTCCTTCAAGACCTTCCTAATCCTTCTGAATGTCATCTTCCTCATCACTGTGTGCCTCGGTTTAGACAAACCCCTGCGTGTTTCCAACAGTTTCTGAGTGCTACTGTATCGGCAAAAGACCATCCGCTGTATTGCTTATACAAGAAGAAACATACAATAAATAAATAAACCCTTTTTTTTAAACCAAAATAAAACAAGGAAAAATAAATCAGAAAAAAGTCTAGAAAGAGAGAAAATAAGTAAGATCAGAACACCAATGTTCATTGTTACAGTATTATTCACTCAAACACATCATCACAAACAGAGAATAAAGAGTTAAATAGCCTAAAATGGTTCAAACAGCCTACTAGTACTCTACCATTTTTTTGTTTGTCAGATTGTTTAGGGTGAGAACTGTTATAATGGATAGTGAAGAGAGAGGAGTCTGGAAACTCGGGCAGAGAGTGAGGAAGTGGATGAGATGGACAACGAGCGAGTAGTGTGGCGACGTTTAGAAGGAAAGATTCAGTGATTATTGGGAACCGACAGCCCCTATGGTCACGAGACAGTTGACAGCATTGTTGTTGTTGTTAAGGGCTTGTGGGAGTGGGAGAGATGACAGAGGGTCCAAGAGAGGGAAGCCCACCACAAGTCTCCAAATGGAACCAGTGATTCCAGGGCAATCAGCTGGATGAAGATGAATAAAACAAGGATATCAGAGGATAACTTGCCATCCTTCCATGTATTCCCGCCCAGCCCCAAGCTCAGTCTATATACAGTCAGCTCAGCCAGAGAAATTGGGGAGGAGGGGTCAGCAGTAGCGCAGGGGAAAAGGGGTAACAACTATCGAGATGGCATGACGATGTCGCACTTGAGAGAGGGATGCTTAGTATGTATTGATGAGCCTGACAGTATGACGTTGACAGTAGGGTGGTAGATCATACATGTAATATCAACGAGGGAAAATTTGAGTCACACATTTGCAATGGGAGGTTAAGGATGAAGCTGGTTGTGAGGAGTTGATTGGGGTGCAAAAGAAGGTCACAATCCTGTTAGAGGGCTACTGTCGCCCCCCTGGAGATGCTGCAGGCAGGGGGCGGAGGGGGAGCTGAGGCAGCCTGTGGAGGCCAAGGACTCGTTGAGGGAGACACTGCGAGGAGTCGGGTGGTGGTGGTGTTGGGGGAACAACGAAGAGGAGTGTTGGTGAGGGTTGTCGCCCTGGGGGGCTGGCCAGGTGATGATGTCGGCGCCGTGGTCCGTGCGAGAGCGGGCGTTCTCGCGGAAGTTGAGCTTGAAAGACTCAATCTGCAGCAGAGAGGTTGGAAACACAGGGGAGAGAGGAGGGGAGCAGACAAGAAAAAGAGAGAGAGTGAGAGATCGGAAATAGAAGGAGGGAGAAGGTGGGGAGGGGAGTAGGTGATGTCGAGGGGGTTGAGATGAGGAGGGCAGAGGGATAGCAGAATTAGATGCCTGCAAAGTAAGAAGTAAAAAAAATTACGGTGTGGTCAGGTGCTTTGGACTGGAGAGAACATGGTGAATACAGTACAAGCCACAAAGTATTTTGTGATGAACAATTCTGTTTCAATTGAGGAGAGAAACACTTATATCCTAAAAATATATTTGTAGACTTGCAGATGTCTAACAGAAGGAAGAACTTGCGGGGAAAACTCAGGGCGGGTTCACACCATCCTTGTTTAGTCCGGTCTATCGGACCTTTCCCCTTTAGTACGGTCCATAGGGTCGGTGTGAAGCTCCTACTCGAACTCTGGTGCGGACTAAAAACTGCGCTCTGGTTCGCCTGTGAGAGGTGGTCTCGGTCCGCTCTCAAGCAAACTCTGGAGCGGCCCATTTCTGGTGTGAACCCCACACGGACTAGTCGGAGAAAGCACATGGTTTTTTGTGTTGATTTTTTTGGTTATTTCCTGTTTTGGAAGCTCCCACTGAAGAAGAAGCTGCTTGCTAGCTGTAGCAGTTAGCTAGCTTATCTCGTCTCTTTACCAGCGACATCACAAACAGACACAAATGACTAGTGGCAGGGTTTGTTTACTTTTGCCCCGACAAATTGTATGGCCAATCCACCTTATTTTTTGCGGCCATGATGCACCATGATGCTTCCTTCTGCTGTCCTCTTCCCCCGTTACGTCTAGCTTGACACAACCATAGACTGTAAAAAGGGACACAACACAGCGCGTCTATGTACCCATCTGTAAACGTTGCAGCTGAGCTGATAGATGCCGACTTGTTCAACGAGCAACAGGTTAGCGGATGTGATAGAAAACATTATTAGGCTACATTCCCAAAACTAGTGTTATTTTGTAACGAGCAAACTTTTAACTTCGGAGTTCAACAAGGAAATGCGATGCGAGGAGGCACCGGGAGGCACGCGCTGCAGTGCAGATTACCCCGCTAGCCAGGCGCTTCTCGCTCATACAGTGCAGGCAGGCAGTCTAAATCCAGGCAGCGTCAAGCCAACAAGCGTAAACACACAGCTGCTCACGTTCTAGTCCAGATATTGCTCCCAGAATTATTTTACAGCGGAGCCTCACAAAAATAATGTGGATAATAGAACGAGATTTCTGCCCACGTGACTTTGGTTCGTGTGGGCAGGACTAGTGGATTTTGGCCTTGTGAACGCAAACCGAACCAGCTGAAAAACGAAACAATGTATCATCCTCTTCTCTGGCCCGAACCAAGGACCCGGACTTTCTGGTGTGAACCCGACCTCAGGTTAATCAAGCAGGAGTAAAGGTCTTTGCACACACAGTCCGATTGTTTTCGTTTTTTAATCCGTCATCTGAAAACACAGACGGGTCTCAGCTCGCAAAAATCTATTGACTGATGCGAAAAACGCAGAAAAAACGAACCTCATCCGAAATCTTAAATGACGGACGTAATTGTCAGACTCGGTGTGTCAATGATGATTGACACAAATGAGCTTGTATTCTTTTTTCTTTCGTACGTCAATTTCGGACGAAAATACGGACTTGGTGCAAAAGCTATTAGAGAGAGAGTCGGCTTTCTCTAAAGCATCTTAGTGATCTTGACGAAAGAAGAAAAAAATCTTGGTTCCATTTTTAAGCCATTGAGATGTGTGTGTGTGTGTGTGTGTGTGTGTGTGTGTGTGTGTGTGTGTGTGTGTGTGTGTGTGTGTGTGTGTGTGTGTGTGTGTGTGTGTGTGTGTGTGTGTGTGTGTGTGTGTGTGTGTGTGTGTGTGTGTGTGTGTGTGTGTGTGTGTGTGTGTGTGTGTGTGAAGGTACTTGAATTTGTGAGAGCCTGAGATGGATAAACTCTTTAGAGAGCTAAAAGACAAGGGAGTTGGGAGGTAAACCCAATGGAGGTGATATGGGAAAAGGGCTGGATCTGGGCTAGGTTTCACTGAACTATGATCTCAGGATGGTGACAAACTATGCTTCTTTTTGGGTTAATGTAGAATAGATGAAATTCCCTGCAACAGGCAAAAAGTGACAGTTTAAAAAATAAAATTCAAATGGGGAACTAGACAGTTTTATCTATCTCTGTCAGAAGTATGAGCTGGACAATATAGTAGATACCTTCACAGTTATTTTTGGGCAGAGATAAGAGACACAAACTCAGAAGAACCATCATTACTAACCTGAATATTTATTGATGCCTATAATTCAGGAAGTAACAAGGGTATAGAGAGGCAAAGTGAGCGCCTACTTCCTGCTTCAGCACTGTACCAGAGATTTTCATCCACCATTTATTTTCCCATAGACATTTAGTAAAATGTTTATAAAAATAGTTTTACTTCGTCAAACCAAATGGTTCAGCTATATTTAGAATCGGGAGAGACCATAGAACATTTCACTCGGACCAAAACTTAAAAAATATTAGATTTGAAAAAAATATTTTTTCGATGTAGTTTTTTAAGTTTTGGTCCGAGTGAAATGTTCTCTCTCCCGATTCTAAATATAGCTGAACCGTTTGGTTTGACGAAGTAAAACTATTTTTATAAGCATTTTATGAAATGTCTATGGGAAAATAAATGGCGGATACAAATCTCTGGTACAGTGCTGAAGCAGGAAGTAGGCGGTTACTTTGCCTCTCTATTATAAGCAGGATATACTACAGCATTTTATCTCTGAATAAAAGGAAATGCAAATCGATATAACAGAAGAGATGTGGAGTGATGTCTGGGAGACCCAACTCTTTTCCACAAAACTCTTTAACCTGGAGAGACTTTTGCTGGAAGAACATTATTTGCTTCTTCCCCAAAGCAGAAATCCAATCAAATGGGGACTCCACTACCGTGTTGGTGTGGGACAACAATGGTGGATCACGCACATATATTCTGGACTTGCACCCATATCAAGACATTCTGGGAAGAGGTGTCAAAAATAGACACTGGGTTTTGATGTCTGCATGTCCATCCCCACGTTATATCTTGGACTTATTCCAAAGTATATGGATAGAAGTGACCTATACCTTCTGAAGATCTTTATGGCAGCCGGAAAGAAAGCCATCATGAAATGTTGGCTCCAGAAGCATTGCCCCCCGTGGAGATGTTTATAAATATTGTAAATCAGTAAATCATCGAATGGAGCAGCTGACTTATAGTCTGAGGCTACAAAAAGAAAAAGGAGAAACTCTTTGGAGTAAATGGACACTTTTCCTGATCCATAGGGAGTGACTTTTGCAAATACCCTACCTTACACAGATATAACTACATTAGTTGGCCCACTGTAACATTGTATTGTGTAACCGTTGCATCATAGCATAGGTTGTGACCTCTCCTGACCTCTTGTTGTTGTTTTTTGTTTTTGTTGTTTGTTGTGTATATTTTCTCTTGAAAAAAGGATGTAAAAAATAAAGTAAAAAAAAAAAAAAATCAAATGTTTCCAGGCAACAAGATGTAACCCAAGCAACATGCAGCTGTTGAGCACTGCTGGCCAAAAGGTTACCCATGTATTTCTTCCTTTGCTGTTTGCCATTTGGAAACCAGACTCTAGAAAGACAGGAGATGAGCCTGGCCACATACAAACTTACTTGTCTCTGGGATGCGCGAGTCCAGACCCTGGGGCTCCCCGAGGCCCTCGCTACCACAGGGGGCCCCCTCCTTCAGCCCATTCTCCTGAGCAGTGGGGCTCCCTGCTTGCCCCGGCTCGGAGCCTGGGGCCGGGGCCGGTGTGCCACTCAGGGGAGTCCCATTCCCCTCTGTTGTCTCCTCGGCCCCCTCAGCCTAGAAACACATAGCAGGGCGTGTCAATCGGTGGGGATGAAACAACCTGGCTCCAAATCTATAGGGCCCCATAACTACATACTGTTGTCTTTTTAAAATATAGAATATTGTTGATGGTAAGTGATTAACAAATGATTTGGGTAGATAGATTGAGATTGCAAATATCTTGCCAGCTAGATTTTTGCTACTGTAAGAACCTAAAAGATCTGGAGCCAGGCTGAGGTGGCGAGAGGATGGAATTACAACTACAAAAATAACTGAACTGTATGCCATACAAACAAAATAACTGAACATGAGTGATAGATATGATAGAACAAAATACAATTGCAAAACAAGGCAATTCATAAGAAAAAAGCAGATGCAGCACAATGGGCCTTTTTCACAGCAGCCACTTTGTGTCTAAAAGGCAGGGTAAAGACAGGTGCAACCAAAGCATTAATGAGGGTTTCCAACTTCCAATCCATTTAGGTGTACCAGCGCTGGGGTCGTCGTTACTGTTTTGGTTGCACCTGTGTTTACCCTAACATAAAATGGCTGCTGTAAAAAAAAACATGTGTAGAAAAAAGGTGCAGAAATTATGGTTTTCCCGAAAACCTTTATGTACAATTTATCTACAGTATACAAATGCTTGAATGTCATTATTCTACTTTACATTAAAGATATGTAAAAAATTAATTCAGGTGTTACTAGCTACAGACTAACAGCAGATGTCACTAGAAACAGATTGTAATGAAACCCAGTGGAAACTATAGAGACAGTCGGCATGTGTGGGAACGCCCACAAAATGTTATACAGCTGGCGCGCGAGTCGGGTAAAACCGCCCATATATCTCATTGGGCTGACTCACCAAAGGAAGGTGCTGTGGCTCTAACTACAGTTTTTGGGATTCTAAAGCAGAACACAAGACGTCTGCTCAGATGTGCGTTTACTGCGGTGGTTTACTGATCGTGTCTGCCTGGGCTGGGCTAGCAGCTAAATTCTGACTTTGCTGAATGGATTGAACGGGGGATTTACCCCACCCTGACCACGCCCCCAGCCAGGCTGAGCCAGCTAATGCAGCGTCTATGACGAGACATCGCCTGAACCTATGTAAAGAATCAATTAAGGAGCCCCATATGGCTTAAACTTGAACACAGTCTATATAAATAAAATATGAGATTGTTGTTGTTGTTGTTGTACGACAACCAGGGGCAACTCCTCTCACCCCCTGCATGAGACTGTGGGTGCCTTAAGCAGCTCCTTCAGTGCCAGACTGATACACCCACGGTGTAAGAAGGAGCGCTACTGCACGTCCTTTGTCCCTACGGCTGTCAGACTTTTTAACATCCAATAATAATTCAACACAATATAGCACTGTTGTTGTTGTTGTTTTTATTGGTAACTATTGTTATTGTGTGCTGCTGGCTATAGTTTTGCACTTTATAGTGTTGCACTTTACATTCTAATGCCTTTAATGCTGTTGCTATTGTTAGTTGTTGTTCTTATCTTTTAGTGCGTGTATTGGATTTATCTTTGTGTTTATTTTTTAGAGCTTTTTTTATGTCTTCCTTGTGAGAGCTGCTGTAATGAGTAAATTTCCCCACTGTGGGATTAATAAAGGCAATCAATCAATCAATCAATCAATCAATACAACATCTCAAGCCTTTGTAAAATAGACTTAAGTTAACTCACATATCAAAACACTGAGAAAAATTATCTCGCCAAGAATTCATTCTTCATCATTATGTGAATGCCATTCTTAGGTCATTCTGATGTGAAAGTGTCCTCACTAAGCGGGATGGTGGAGATGATGAGTGATACAATGTGATATAATGCAATGGACGTCATCATGCATTGACCACGACACACAGATGGGCTGCCATAGGCTGAGGGGACAGGTGACATCGTATCAGATCTTGTCATTGGCTTGAATGTTTAATTTCCTCAAGCTGGCAAGCCCCTCCCACACAATCATCCGATCCTCATGAGGTACTATGGTGGTTTTCTTTTGTCTCAGTTAAATCCCTGTTATATTTGAGAAATCCATGGCCATCCCTCCAGATGATTTCCCAATGGCGGGACAGAGGGTTAGGAGGAGGAAAACCGAATGGGGGTGCGGAGGGTTTGAGGTTTGGGATGTTTTCAGTTGCTGCAGGTGGTGCGTGACATGTTGTCATCATCAATGACTGTAGCTGGAAGCCACCCAGCATATTTTCAATGTTGTTATGAACACAGTGGCAAGAGTGGACAAGCATGAAAAACCTGCAGAATGTTCTCTTCATTCACAAATACCTTTCCTATTGTAACTGACACATAGCATTTTTTTAAAGAAAATAATTAAGTTTCCAGAGTGACCAGTTTAACAGGGCTCAACAATGCATTGAAAAAATCAAATCAAATCAAATCAAAAAGCACAGTAGACTACTGACAATTTACAATATAAGAGGGTGAGATCTTTCTCAGACAAAACGGTTACCTTGGAAAAGGTATTTTTGTGCTGTGCAAAATCTAATGAATAAAGTCTACTTTCCAAAAGTATTCTGTAAGACATAAGACATTTTCCAGACAGTACAGTGAAGATGGCCAGGAGCGGGAGGTGACATCAGTGTGACAGCATAGCATGGACCATTTTCAAACTCCTGCAGTTATAAAGGCCTGTTGTTAAAGAGTGGATGCATATACTGTACTAGATTAATATGGCGGTGTTCACACTAGACTGCTTTTAGTCGAAAGATCGCTGCCTCAACTGCATTTTATGTTGATAACGAAAAGCAGGTCATGCAGTGTGTACTTTGTTTCCATCAAGGCAAGGTAAAGCAGATGCCATGATCAGCAAACTGTAGCCTACTTAGCACTGGGTACAAATCCAACACTTAGCAGGAACCCACAACACAGCCAATGTGCTCCATAATGACTCTTTAGGGTCAGAGTAACAACTTTGACTAACTTTTCTACTGCCACTTTCCACCTTTTTCATTCTGGTTGATGTTGATGTTGTGAACTGTCACTTGCCAATGTACTGTGAAAACTGCCTCATCTCTGTGGTGATTGGTTGGCGTACAAAAACTATGGTCCAAGTCATGTGGTCCCCTCTAAAATATGTACCAGATCTCTACTTCAGAAAGTTCTCTACTGTGCCTGAAAAGAGGCATGGTGCAGAGAAGACGCTGTCAGCTTGTAGAGAGCAGAATAGTGTGAACACAGACTAAAGGAAGTCTTCTGGAGGGATATTCTCACCTTGACGTTTCCTCCGCCAGGTGAATGGCCCAGATTGTCCATGGAGCCCACTTTGGGATGAACCTTTCCCTTAAAGTTTGTTTTGCGGGACTCGATCTTCACATCGCCACCGCCTATGGGACACACATGTGGTTAATAGCGTGATGACCACGCACGCGCACGCGCAAACACACACGCACGCAGCCGCGCACACACACACGCGCACACACACACACA
Organism: Poromitra crassiceps; assembly: GCF_964638095.1. Lineage (NCBI taxonomy): Eukaryota > Metazoa > Chordata > Actinopteri > Beryciformes > Melamphaidae > Poromitra > Poromitra crassiceps. Next base: position 62,793,280 of record NC_139624.1, read on the forward strand.
CACGCACGCACACACACACACACACACACACACACCACACACACACCTTTTTTCAATAGTAAACAGCAACATCAAGGTAAAAACAAAGGGCTTCTAGTAAAATAATGATACAATCCCCAGATGTAAGGGGTGTGCATGCTTACTGTACAACAATGGTTTTACTTTTCCATTGTTCATACATTGTTGTTCTACTGACTTTCCTGGATAAAATATTCAAATAAAAGAGAGGAAAAGGTCTGGTTCATTCAAGACCACAAGGTAATAAAAAGTAGCAAATTTGGAGTGGTGTGTAAACTTTTCATATTCACTCATGCAAGAATGCACGCACCCCAACATTGAGGGACAATTATCCATGAGGATGGAGTATAGAGCTCAACAGTCACGTGACATCTTTTGCCCCGGAAGTGAGTTTCCCATTCATTTTCTCCATAGTCATTTTGAAAAATCCTTATAACGAGTTTTAAGGCTGGAACCATGCCAACCCATGACCTACTGAATCGTGAGTGACCATAAAACATTTCAGTTGGATTGTTTTCCCCGTCTTTATTTTTTGCTTTTGCTCCAAGTTAACACATTCACTGCCAGCCGTTTTTCAATACTGTAGTTAGCTTCTGCCAGAGGGTTTTTTTGAGGATTCTGGCTCATTTTACAAGAGCCGAGGATTCTTTTCTGCTTTGACTTTGTGAACACAAAGTTCACAAAAGTACTAATAGAATGTGTGCTTTCTCTGTCTAAAAGAGTTAGTTTGTAGAGTTAGTAGTTATGTAGATATTAGCCGTTGAGTACAGCATGGTTTCAGAGATTTTCAGAGAGTTTTGAGATAAATGGATTTTTAGAACCACCTCACGTGCCTGTGATTATGGGTGCCCTTGGGCAAGTCTGTATACTGTATTGTGTTTGTGTGTGTGTGTGTGTGTGTGTGTGTGTGTGTGTGTGTGTGTGTGTGTGTGTGTGTGTGTGTGTGTGTGTCTCCAAACTCCTCCCTCCGTCTGTGCTGCTGCTGCTGGCTCCGCGGCCGCTCTCGGGCGAGTCTGGATTACTGTAAAACGGGCTCGTTCGTTTCTTGGGGTGTCGGCTGAGAGCTTTGATGAAGCTTTTGCGATTCTGGTCTTATTTATGCTCAAAGGTACTCGAGTCTGTGTGTGTGCGCGCGCGCGCGCGCGTGCGTGTGTGTGTGTGTGTGTGTGTGTGTGTGTGTGTGTGTGTGTGTGAAATCGAAAGCGTTTTCGCCCAGCTATTTCCTTGAGAATGGCTTTCTCCCACGGCTGTTTTTGCTCGGCTTTCTCTGTGTCTGGAGAGCACTGTCGCCACTTAGCTGGTCGGTAAAATAGATTATACACATTCTCTTCCTCCAATATTTAGGAGACGTAAAAGGGGTTGATCGATGTCCCACCGTCAAAAAAAAAAAAAAAAATTTTAAGCCGAGATATCTCGTCTTTGGCACTCAACGGTTGGATTCTGTAAGCCGAGATATCTCGTCATTGGCACTCAACATGTTAAATGTTTTATGGTTACTCATGATTTAGTAGGTCACGGGGTGGCTTGGTTCCAGCCTTAAAACTCGTTATACAGTACAAGGTTTTTTTAAATGTCTATGCAGAAAATTAATGGGAAACTCACTTCCGGGGCAAGAAATGTCACGTGATTGCAGTATTTGCAATCATTCCACAAAACATTATTGCCAGTGCTGTAGTGGTGGAAAAAAAGGTGAGTAAACTATACATTTCTGAGGCAGCTTTCTCACGCGTCGTACCGTTATAAAATAAAAAGGTGGATAAACTATCAACTTCAGGTGCGCATACTATACAAGACTAGATATGATACTAGAACAACTGAAACAGAATCATATATCTCTAACAGTATTTTATCATTATCATCATCATCATCGTTGTTTATTTTGTGTACTTGTGTGGACCACTTATTTGTTGTACTGGTGTGGGGTACAAATAATTATGGCTAAGTATTCAACAATCAATATTAAATTAATTTATTGAAAGTTTTGAGTTGAATTATGTTTTGCAGCCTGGTGGAGGCTGATACTGTACAGCAGCCCATGATTTTTACAGGGTTCATTCATACAGACAATATTATTTCAAATTCAAGGACTTTTTCCAGCACTAATTTTCTGTTTATAAGGACTCTGCACAAAAGCAAGAAACATTTTCCTAAACCTTACTGCATTTCACGTTCACATGGTTTTAAGTTGGCTTTCCCAGAATAGCCTATTCTTTTCTATGTTTTGACTTAAAACACTGCAAACATTTTATTTGGGCTATTTATTTGCTTGTCTAGGCCTATTTATTTCAAGCCCTTTTAAGAACGCCAGTGGGCGGGGCAAATAAACAAAACATTCTGTGAAGACAGATATATAGAAACTATAGGTATTAACTATAGCTGTGAAGAAGCTGCAACAACTGGTGGTCTTCATAGCAACGCTACAACGCCTCGTCTGGGCAGAGAGAGAAAGATAGTCTGTGCGTATTGGCTTAGGACCTAGGATTCAAGTCGCACCTTAACTTGATCAGAGGGAAATCAATAATGAAATTACACCAAGTGATTCACTTATGAAACGCTATATTAGCATGCATTCCCCGCCCCCCCCCCCCGCATTTTTAAACCAAGCGGTGTTCAGCTCACCAAGTGCGTTTAGGTCGCCAAATGTGCATCACTGGCACTGCATTCAGACGGGATCATTTAATTTATTACTTCTGATATTATTGTACAAGTACCTCAGACACACGGCGAGCCTCTGGATAGTTCGAGGGGAAGCGTTGTGTGGGTGAGCGGGTCTAGAGAGCTGAGGCTCCGGCTGCCTTGGTCTGAGAAAGACACTGACCTCACAGTAGTGATGTGACGTTCGTGAACGATCCGAATCTATTGAACGGCTCTTTGCTATGAACGAAGGGAACCGAGTCCGACTTGAGAGCCGTTCATTTTAATGTTGTGGCTAAATTTCACTGCATGTCGCTCCCCACCACACACACAGGGTAGAACTCCCTCCTTGCCTCTGCTAGTCCACTGAGCAGGGAGGATAGGTGCGCTCGTTAATTGCTACCAGTGCATGCTGTAAATGACCTGGGTGGGCGGACTCATCAAAACGGGCTACGCCGCGGAGTGCATCTGCCGACTTTCTGGGCAGCGAAGTGTTGCATGAATTGCATTCAAGGAAAGCCAACTTTATTTACACAACACATAACTTCACTGACTAAGCAGATGGATATGGTGTCACATTGTGTCATGTTTACAATGCAGATCATTGACATTAGGTCTGGAAATACCATATGAGTAATTTAATGCTGCTGCAGTCCACAGATGCCAAATGAAATAGTGGTGGGTCTAAGATCAAATGTGATCCAAATCTTAGCATATCATTATCCAAGTGATTTCGCCGATTAACAGTAGTCTAGTAACCTTGCTTGCAAGATGGATAACCTCGCGAGATCAAAAGAGATTCTCTCAACGTAATCCATCTTGTCATGCACAGGCAGTTAAGATGATTGGCCGAACCATGGCCGGCTCGACGAATCAGCGGCAGCCTTAGGCGGGCTTAGGCTTGTCTGGGCAAGTAGTGGGTACATGGTCTTTGTAGTTCTTTTCACTCGTCAACATGGCTGCCGCCGCGGAAGTGACAGGCAGTCTGAATGAAATTGAATGTAACGTTCCCAATTCTATGTATTTAATTCTAAAAAACGACCCTCAACATTTGGGAAGGCTAAGCCACACAACTAGTTCGTTATAATCTAACGTCATGCTTAGAAGGCGACCTTACAACGATGAGGACGGTGAGGACTCAATCAATGATAGACTACCGGTCGCAAACGTGACGTCAGAGGCATGGCGATCTGATTGGTTGAAGTTAACACGCACCAGCGGTGATAGACAGATGGGTCATCCAATCACCTGCCAAGTAGCTTGGAAAAAGTGCCCGCCTCTGTCAGCGGGTCGGGTTACTGCATTCCCAGATCGACTGGTTAGTGAAACGTAATGTGGAGCTAAACCGTCCATCTGGCAGCGTCAGGTTAGTAGTCTAGTGCCCGCCCCCTAAAAAAAAAAATGAATGAGGAGCCGCTATTTTGAACGGCTCTCGGAAAGGAACGGAGCCATAAGATCCGGCTCCCTTCAAAGAGCCGTAATTCCCATCTCTACCTCACAGCCAGCCCTGCTCTTCCCAGGAAGCGGCGCAGGCTCACCACAGTCGGCTTGGCAAGGCGGAGGCCAGTAGCTTCTCGGTGCCCCTGGCCAGTGCGAGTGCGAGTTATGTTATGTTCTTTCTGTCTTAATGGGCTACATGCACAACTCCACTACTTCCTGAAATTAGTACAGCTTCTTTATTTCCTGTCATCACTATTGGATGAACTGATTAATGTCAGGTGTGCTGCAGTCACAACAATGATCAGGCACACCTGATGAATCAGTTCATCCAATAGTGTAGGACAGGAAATAAAGAAGCTGTACTAATTTCAGGAAGTAAAAAAAGTTGTGCATGTAGCCTATTGATGTGTGAAGTCCTTGGTGTGCTCTGTAAACAACGGAGTTGACTCAAACTTTTTTAAATGGCGCAATAATAAGTGCATACACGATCTTAAAAAGGTGAGTAAACGCTGTCGCTATGTTGTATTGAAAAAGGTGCCTAAGGGCCTGTGTCCACCTAGCGTCTTTTCCTCAGGTCCAGTGTCTTTTTTCAGTTGTTTCCAATGGGGGGAGAGCATATGCGGGCGCACACGGACGTCTAGAGAAAGTGCGCTGCGCCCAGCGTCTATTTTCAGAGCGCTCCAGCGTTTTTGTGCGCCCGACTCCCAGCGCTTCCAGCTGAAAATAATTTAACTTTTCAGAAAGACGCTGATGTCGGGTGCTCCTTTTCTGGCAACTAATTATATGGAGAAACTATCGCAACAGAGACAGAAAGGCTCAATTGTGGGAGCAGATTGACTAGACACTTAATATTTCTGGTGAGTGTTGTGCTTACTGCTTTTAATAACGTAGCCTACCTGTGTTGTTAGCTTGCTAGCTGTCAGCTATCAAGCTATGATCTATCAAGATCAGCGCTTCCCAGCGTACTTCCACAGTTTAACGGTCGGAAAAAGACGCTAGATGGACACAGGCCCTAAGGGGTGTTTACGTGCGTTTAGCTTCCACTGCAGCCCCGGTTTGCACCTGAAATCCTAAATAAAATGATGTCTTAAGAAGTACTGTATAGGAGGGACCACACAACATTTGCGAGCAGCGCCTCACCAGGCTTGTGCTTGATGTTGTCCTTGGAGCCGCACTTCGATGTCACCTTACTCAGGTCCACCTTCTTGTTGAGTATTTGCACCTGTCAACAAAATAAGACTTTTTCATCACTTTCCTCACATATCAAAATAATGGACTGGGTTAAAAAAAAAAAAAAAAAAAAAAAAAAAAAAAACATTTGACTGTTATATGGATTCTCCATCCTCCATAGTGTGGCAGGTGGCCACAGGCAAAGACAAACAAGAGAAATTAGAATTGTAATTTTTTTAAAGATCAAGTTACTTCCGTCATAGGTCGGTTGACAAGGATGATCTTGTGCTGAGCTGCTTTTGGGAGAGTCAAGACAAATTGGGAGACATCGCCTTACAGCCTTCCATTGATCAAATACACACTTGTATCATAAGATGCATTACAATATCTGCCTGTGTAATGTGGTGACATCATCAGGGTCTCCCTGTAATGCTCAGAATCAAAAGTGCAACACACCAAATGAAGAAGCCCATGAGAGGCCAGTATTATATCAGGGAACCAGGATTAGACACCTGCAGAGCAAGTCTGTGATGCCTTGCCTGAAGTGAACAATTCCAATTGTAGCTCTCTGTGACAATACTGTCCTCGAAGAATCAAAGCAGAAAGACTTTGCGGAAAGAGAGCCAATTGGAGCCCAGTATTTCTGAAAGGTCAGACAGGTCAAAGGTAGTGTTTGATTGGTTGACTGCTGTTTAGTAAGTTAGTAACAGGACATGACAGGAAGGGACTAAGGAAGCATTGGGACTGTGAAACAGATTCTGGGGAAGGACTGGTACAGTACTCAAGGTTTGCTAGCATGCTGTCCAATTGTCCAACACATACAACTCCTACTAATTCCAAAGGTCCACACAAGAGCGGCACTCTGTGTTTTGGAAGCCTTGAGTAGCTCCAATCTCCTGACTGTAATCTACGACTGCTTCATGTTGGCACCAATAAAGGAACTACCGCCAGACTAAGACAAAGGCTGCATTTGTTTCTACTCCAAATGGGTGCTGTTACTGCTCCACTTATTGGACTTTATTTCTATGTGGCCCAGGAGCGAGGAGGAGACCAACCATGATAGTTCCTGTTTGCACTGTCGTTCCTGTAGTGGTGAATCATGCAGTGCCTACAGTATATGGCAAGGTCACCTCCTCCACAGCTGCAGTCAGGGATGCTCCCTCTGAGCTCTTGCTGTGTGTCATCCATTCATTCAGACTTGTATTATTTGCTGTGGGTCAAGGCCGTGCAGACAGCGGGCCATTTCCAGTGGAGCGTTGAGGGGATTATAGCATATATACTAACCTTGCAATCTGCCGTTTACCTCTTAAAAAAACTTTTCCTGTGAGTTTCCGCTCAACTTTTGGGATTTTCCGCAAAAAAAAGTACATGCTTATCCAATTGTAGATGCTTTCCTAAGGCTGGTTTCACACCGACGACCCAAGCCTTGCCTTGCCTCAACCCACGCCTACGCCGAGCTGGGCGTGAACCTGTTACACGCTTTTGCGATCACACCGCACGCCTTTTGCACGCCGAACCTGGAGCCGAGTCACAAGCGCCTCTCCTCTCTCCCGACTGTATTTTTTCACGTGTTGTCCAGAATTGTCATGGGTAGCCTCTAGGTAAAATAAATCGGATATATTTAATGTTCTATTGATGCTGGATATGTATAACCAGGTCTGACTATAGTCGGACATTTTAGAGAGGTGATCTTGCAAGAATAGGCTATGTGCTGGCAGCCTGGCACAACAACATTGTCCATCTTGCTTCTTCGGTCGCTATTCTCTCTCATGAAGATTTGTTTGCCGACGGGGAGAAAGCCCCACGTGATAGCCACCCGTCAATCTCTCTGTCTCTCTGCTCAACATGTTGTAGTAACTCCATTTTATTTTGAAATTCAGTTGACTTTGCAATTTCCGACGGATATTGTGCGTTTTTCTTTCATGGCTTGACAGAAGAAGCCTGCCTGCACGCGCCTTGTCGGCTTCAAAATAGAACTCACGCCTACGTCGTCGGTGTGAAACCAGCCTAATGGTGACTCTGTTTCCATCTCCACCGTTTAAGGCGCCAACATTCTTCGACAGTGAATGGATCTTCATCGAGAACGTTTGACAAGTCGGCCATTGTGTACGAGCGCTGGTCGCGTCGCGGGCTGGGCAGTACTTACTTTCCCTCCACCAGGAACATGCTTGATATTGTCCTTGGAGCCCAAGCGCGAGGTGACGTGGCTGAAGTCCAGCTTTTTGGAGACTACCTGAACCTATATGGACACAGCATAGCAGCAAGAGGGGACAGAAGAGGGGAGAATGGGAGGGGGGATGGCACGAGAGGAAGTGAAAGAAAAGGAGAAGAGTGGAGAGGAGGATAGGAGAGGAGAGAGGAGTGGAGAGGAGGATAGGAGAGAGGAGTGGAGAGGAGGAGAGGAGAGGAGAGGAGGAGAGAGGAGAGGAGTGGAGAGGAGAGGAGGAGAGGAATCACCATCACAGTTAGGGTTAGAGAGGAAAGAACGAGGGGGGGGGGGCAGAGAAAGGAACAATCACCTGGGCAAAAGTATATATGAATATGGCTTCAACTATTTTATAAGTATTTGAGGTGCACTTGATTTCAATTGCCAGGCAGCTGACAAGTAAGAGAAATCAAATGCTCCTTATGTTTGTAAAATACTTGAAAGGTATTCAAGTACTTCGCCCAGGTCTGGAGAAAAGGAGAGCAGAAGCTACTGGAGGCCACACAGAGGTTCTTTATAGTGCACACACATGCAATGCAACACAAACCCCTCTCCCCGTGTCCAGATTAAGCCACCGGACCCCGCATAACATGTATTGTCCCTTAAGGTGGTGAATCAGACTGAGGCCTTGCTGTATTGATGAACCAATTCATTGTGTCGAGCACACTAGACTTTTACATAGACTGACGCAAAACCAAAATCTCAATGTGATGGTTGAACTGCTGGAGCTAAGAGACCAAACCCCAAACAGACAGAGAAACAATATATTCATGTTAGTTCTGATAAGTAGGTTTTTGAGTTAAGCTTATTCATAGCAAACACACTCTTTCAAACACACACACTCACGAACAAAGACTTGTAGGTAGTAGGCCACAGCTCAGTCACAGGACAGCCAGTGTGTCTGTGTCCTCTGGGTGTCATTATGGTGGTTTAATGATGGAGATAGAGAGCCTTAGCAGCTGCTGCAGTAACACCACAGTTCAGTGAGAAGACCTCCCTGGACTTCTTTCTGTGTGTATGACAGAGAGTGTGTTGCATCCTTGTATTTATGTATTTGTGTGTGTATGTGTGCCCCCCTGTGCCATCATCTTAAATTGTTGTATGCTGTGCAATGTGTCAATTTGCTTTACAGCCAGACAGTTAGCTACTTGAGGGCAAGCCAACAATAAACTACTTGAGAAAGTATCAGCTGCCTGTTTGGAGGTATAGCAACAGTCTTAGCCCCTTCTAAACAGGCACATGGAATCCGGATTATAACCAGCTGCTGGCCGGTCGGCCTGCATGTTTAAAAACAATTAGCCGCCTTATGCGCACTCCCGCGAGTGCGGATCATGACCATCTGAGCCCCTAGTACAGGATCCGTATAATTGGAAAAACGGCTGTTGTTTAACACCGGCAGCTCATGTTCCGGATCATGTATGTATGTCTGAGTGGGTGGGTGGTTAAATGGCACTTTACAACCATTAATGTCCCAGTGATCATTATTTTCATGAATGGACGTAGCGTTAGTTACGTGGCTGGATTATTTGGAAGAGAGCCAAATTAGGTGAGTAAACAAGTAAAAGTTGAATCGTTTCTTTCTCCCCCATCTGCCAGTTTAAAAATGCAACAAGGAGATGATAGCCTACTACTTTTAGCCTACTGCATAGGCTAAAGTACCCGCTAACGTTCACGTAGCCTATTAATTAATTAATTGTTCGGGCAATCGATTATATCAACGAATTAAACGAGCAAACTCACGGTTTCCTCAAGTGCTGCAAACGGCTTGAATGGTTTATTTTCCTCCCGACCTGTCTGTCTGTAGGCTATGTAAAAATGCAAGAGTTGCATCAGCCTATATCGAGACATATAACCTAACTTTTGTTGGGATAAATAAATTTAAAACTAGTCAGATATGACTTGAATGCCACTTGTAAAATCATCCACAGTGTAATGTTAGTGCGACGGTGCAACCACTATTTTGACTGGCGGCTTTTGGGCGATGTAACAAAGGCAAGCGCTCACTTTTTCTGGCACATTGCCACCCAACGTTATCGCCTGAATGCGTCGGCATGCATCTTCTCTTAAAACTGCATGTTTTTGAATCGAGTTTGGTTACAGATTCGCTAAAGCTGTTTCCACATCACATTTCTTTTTATGATACACCCTACCGCACCCCCTCCCCCCGCCCACTCTACTCGCTATCGGCAGAGAGAATATGGACCATTTCCAGCTGTTTATAAACTCCTCATGTCTAGAAAGATCAAACCGGAAAATATCCTGCTCTGGCTAGCCGGACATGATCCAGACTTCATGTTTAGAAGAGGCTTAATTGGACTATGGCTGTACCATAGAACTACAATCATGAGAATGGACACATTTCAGACACATCTCCTTTCTCACACACACACACACACACACACACACACACACACACACACACACACACACACACACACACACACACACACACACACACACACACACACACACACACACACACACACACACACACACACACACACACACACACACACAGAGAAGAGGGACCTAAATGAGGAAAACACTCTAGTGGGTGTTACACTTGTCCCTCTCCACATAGATTCACACCCAAACATTTTTTTGATCTATTCACGAGTTTCCTGGTGAGACCGTGGGCGCGTCCATGACAACCTCCCCCTCCCTGTTTCCAGCTGCCGGTTGCCTGTTTCCACCCAGGACCGTTCATAGTGAAAGAGACTGAAAATAATCATAATAATTGTTGTGACTTTGTACCTACCTATGTCTTGTAATGGAGCCCCCAGCACAATAATTTCACACGTGCATAATTGTACAAGGAGTGACAATAACTTGAATCTTGAAAGAGAGAGACCGCTAAAGCTCCGTTCAATGACCAAATAATAAGAGTTCCGGTTTGGACGTTTAGCCTTCAAAACAAAAGTGGCCGCTATGCAACCACATACTATTTTTAGCCATTTCAGCTAAAATAAGCCCATACAGTACGAGTGAATTGACATTCACCTCGTTTTTGTAAAATATCGCAGCTATACAACCACACAACGTTACTATTTTTAGCCATTTCGGATAAAATAAGCCAAACGTTCCCACTCTTTGACAGCGGCGCGCACGTCCTTGCTAGTGAAAGAAATTTAAACAGGAAGTCGACAACCGGCAACCGCTGAGAATCATGGGAAACGTAAGTCCAGGAATAAGGTGAATATGAAGGAAAATTTCATTCATCTATTTTATAATTGTGTAAATGTCTACTTTGTCTGTCTCTGCCGTCAAGAGTTTAAAATCGAAGGATTTATAACTTTGTGATTCTAATAGAGAACTCCAGTAACTTAGTTACACTCTGCAAGTACCTGGATGGCCCGCAAGGATCTAGACCATGGGAACTGAAAACTGATTTGAATAGGAATTCTACCCATTCTACTGTAGATCTGTGAGCCTCGTTTTAGTCTGAAAGGGGAGGAGCAAAATGGTTGCTTCCTCTGGGTCCGTTTTGCATTTCCAAATCAATTAAATGGTTTTAATTGATTTGGGAATGATGAAAGAGATTAAAATGGCTACAAGAAACGGCCTCCTATGGCCTCTGTACCATGACATGGAACCAAAGGAAAGGGTGTAGAATGATGATGACCTGGGCTGCTGATTCTATGTCAGCTTTCTAATGTAATTTGTCATTGCTAAAGGTGAAGTTATATTGGTCAAGCGTATCCCAGTCAATAGCAACTTTACCCTTGGTCAGGGTTAGTTAATGGTATAGTGCTCTAACCGGACTGAGAGCTTCTGTTTCATACAGTCGGTTCAATCCATCTAAAAGTTGATGGAGGTTACCTGTAAATCATGTACTTGTAACCAAGGTTACACAGCCCTTGAAGCAGCTTGTTAATTGGGAAGCAGGAACAATCATCAGTCACTTAATTAATTACTACAATTACTTAATTACAATTACTTAATCAGTGTCTCCAGAGGCCTGTCTGTATTTCTGTGTGAATCCAGATGGAGAATGTGAAGCAACAGCAGTAAGAGAAGAGTGAGTAAATGTGTATGAGTTCTAAACTGTGTGGCAAGTAAATTTCAGTCTGGGCTAGTGCCCTCATTGGCCACAATCCAAATGGAAGATAATGGATATGATATGGAGTTAATACCCGAATAGTTCTATTCCAGCATATAGATGAAGATGAGTGGCCGCAATCCTTCACCCCAATGACAACGAACACATATCATGAAAGGCAGTATAACATTAAAGGTAGTATAAGGGAAGTAGCAAAATATGGAGAGAGAGAGAGAGAGAGAGAGAGAGAGAGAGAGAGAGAGAGAGGGAGAGAGAGAGAGAGAGAGAGAGAGAGAGAGAGAGAGAGAGAGAGAGAGAAAGAGACTGATTGAGTCTAAATAAGAGAGAAATGGGGGGAGTGATGGTGGTGGGGATGATGGGGAGGGAACTCACTTTGCCCTGGCTGGGGTCTTTGGAGGCGTCAGGCCTGTTCTGAGAGGCAGAAGACACCTGGGGAAACAAGCCCATGCTGGGTCAACAAAAACATGCCACAACAACACAGAGGAAGCGGCAGGAGACGAGGAGGAGGAAGGGGCAGAGGAGAAGGTACAGTAGAGGATGAGAAGGCAAGCAAGAGCAATAGGAGTAAGAGCTGTAAAAGTACAGGAGGTAAAATAGTAAGAGACCATGACAGAATACAGTTGAGGAGAAAAAAGACAGAGATACAGGAGGAGGAAAACTTGACAGAGAAGGGAGGAGTTTAGGAGCTGGAGGAGAGGAAGAACAGGCGCTCCTCTTGCCCCAAAGAAACAAGGCTCCTGTGGCTTTTGCCCACATGCATGCTTCTACACAGACCCACACACACACACACACACACACACACACACACACACACACACACACACACACACACACACACACACACACACACACACACACACACACACGCACACACACGCTTCTACAAAGGCCACAAAGGCTCTTTCTGGTAGAGCTATGTTTTCTGCCAATGGGTCAACATGGTATTTATTTAGCATGCTAGACAAAGTTCTCGGCACGCCATCGGTATCGGCCAATAAAGGCTTTAAAATAAAATATTGGTATTGGGGCAAAACAAACATTTCTGCCGATATGATATAAAATGATCCTTATGCCCAAATGCTCGAGGCTTGACTGAATTGAATTGAATGTTTGACTTTTGTCCCAGAGAGAGCATCATCCAAGCCTATTTAAGTATGATGATTACAGTTTTGTTTGAAAGAAAATGTTTGAAAGAAAATGCTAAATAAATAAAAAAAAAAAAAAAATATGGCATGTTTTTCATAACCTAAGTTGAAGTAGTTTTCTTATTTTGTCCAGTGAATGTGTACATTTTGAAAAGCTTTGTATTTATGTCTGAATCTACAGTACCAGTGGGCCATCACAATAAAGGCCTAGGTTCACCAGTTGCAGTACAGCTCCATGCAGCTGCCTGAACAGACCCACATCCATGTAATCTGTCAGACGCATGCGGGATCCGACAAAAATATAACAGGTGCGTATTTTTGCCGTACGACATACGTTGCACATCTATTAACATAGGCAAGAGTCTGTTTCAACAGCGGTACCGGATCCGCAGAGCTGTACCGCAGCTGGAGGACATTTGTGTGTAAGAGTAGGCATAATAATGTGAGATTATGTGGGCATCAGCAATCGGCCAAAAGAGTTGTATAATATCCGCATATCAGATATCGGCCAAAAAAAATTCAATATAGTGCATCCCTAATAGTACAGTAAGCGTGCTTTCTCACTGGCGCCCCGGTACCGTACACTAGTCCCCAAATTGACTCCAGTTTCGGAACATTTGACGAGTGTGAACGTTGCGTACCCTTCCATTCTGCGCCCGGGCGTGCAACAGGGAACCGTGACAGGATCCACTTGAAAAGGTGGTCTGGGGAGCGATTTGGCGTGCCCGGGCATCGAACACTTGGAGTGTGAAAGCCAACCGTTCCGAACCACATAGACAACACACGGGTGAGGATAAACTCCAGGCATAGTTGATGATGCAAGTGCACTCTGTTCCGTTTCCAAGTGCGGAAGAAATGCTGTAATGTGAAAGCTGACCAGCGGGGGAGAGGGGGGGCAATCGTTCCCGAGTGCGGAACAGAACGGAACGAAAGCACTCGTTCCCAGTGAGAAAGCAGCCTAAGTGTTTCAACAAGGGCACTATGAGGGGCCAGAGGAGAGGGTGAAATGATAGTAAACAAGTGTGTAGACTAGAGGATGGAGTAAGAGATGTAAGGAAGTAAAATGTGTTTGAAATGGTTAAACACAGAGTCAGTGAAAGTTGTACTGGGCTTAACTGTCAAACCTGAGCAAAGCAAAAGAGTTAAAGAGAAGGGAAATAGAATATCCAGCACAAGCGGCGGTGCCTACCTTCCCTCCCCCAGGCTGGTTCTTCATATTGTCTGTAGAGCCGATCTTAGAGCGGACGTTACGGACGTCGGGCGCCGTGCTGGGGCGAGCCGTGGTCCTGGTGGCGGTGCTGGTGGTCCTGGTGGCAGTGCTGGTGGTCCTGGTGGTGGTGCTGGTGGTGGTGGTAGTGGCGGCGCGGGGGACGCGGGGCACCAGGGGCTTCTTCTCTGATGCCGCAGTGGAGGAAGCCGTGGCAGGTTTGGCGGCCGCGGTGCGAGGGCGGGGGGCAGTGGTGGAGCCGGAGGCCAAAGCAGAGATGCGGGCGGCGCTGGTCTTGGGCTTGGTGGAGTCGGCTGGAGGGAGTGGTTTTCTTGAGTTATATAGAGTTTCATTGCAACATTAGATAGGCCTATACAGTATCATGTGAAAAAGCTGATACACTCATAAAAAGGTTAATACACTTGAATTACTTTGCATTAGACACTTACACTGCTACTTTTAATACTGCAATACTTAAATTCCAATTCTGATAACTACAATACATGATACTCGACTTACTACATTGCAATAATATTGCACTGCATCATTTATAGTAGCATTGTCTCATTTTTGTTTCACTGGACAAGGCAGAATGACAATACCGTAGTTAAATTTAATTGACTCAGATAAATATCCCATCAGAGGCTTTGATTAAAATGCAATGACAGCATACTTTACCCCAAGTGCATTGCCACAGTGTAACATCTCCATGCATTAAATTAAGTCAAGTCACATGAATTTTCTGATGTGTCAGGTCATTCTTTTGACTGCTGTGGCACCATGAACTTCACGTGTCCTAACGCCAGTCGTCCCTGAGAGAGTTATATCCCTGGCCCATGTTAGGACATGTTGAAGTGAGGAAATCCTCCCCTTTGCCTCCATGTTTCTAAAAAAGTAATTTGTCTTGGCATTTGAGCCTCGGCAGATTAAACAACCCGGGGCTGTATCAGCAGGAGCAGCAGACTCCTGTCAGCAGTAAGGGGACAGTAATCCACAGAATGCGGCGCTGAAGGTTTCTTAACTTTGCGGGGCTTTTCAGCAATAAAGCCCCTCTCTCGGAGTCTTCCTGGCATTGTCATGGTCGGTTTTGTGTGTTGCCGTGTGACTTTCCGGGTCACGTGCCCGCTGAGAGCTCCCCTTGTTGCTATAATGTTAACTAATCTCTCTACAGGAGGCACAGAGCTGCAACTTCATGGGAAGAAAGAGGGGATGGGCAAAACAGAGGAAAGGATTAGAGAAGAGCAGAGTGGAGTGGAGAGGAGAGGAAAGCAGACAGAGCAGAAATATATACAAAGAGCAAAAAGACAGAGGGAGGGAGGGAGGGAGGGAGAGCAGGACAGAGCAAAGTAGTTGCAATTCTTAGCATTTGTTTTAGCCTACTTGGGAGTACCAGATGGGTGGGATTTGCCAATACATATTTTTGCCAATATTGGATATCGGCCAGTCATCTCATCCACTACTGTTATGGTATTGAAATCAGATCAAGACAATGGAAAAAGGAGATAGAGGAGAGAAGAGTGTTGAGATCAAGCAAGTAGCAAGGGAGAGGAGAGAGAGAGAGATTTGGTTCACCGACAACCTAAAAATACAGTAAGTGGCTTCAAGCGAGTGTCACCTCACTAGACTGCTGTTTCCTTTTTTTTGGTCTGCCTCTCAGAGTGCATGTACAACGATGGAAGGAGATGCTTTCTAGTACCTGCAGCTGTCTTCAGAGTGCTGGGCTTTTTCTCCTCTCCTGGCTTAGAGGCTGAAAGACACAATGTGTGAATGAATGTGCAGGGAAATTAATACGAAATGTGACCCAGCACCATAAAGCCAGGCTCATTTTGACTGTACAGGAGAACCATTTACATGAGAAAACGACTTAAATGCACCTTTTTGATTCAATGATAAATAGTACAAAGTCATTCATTGACCCCTTTTATGTAATATGATACTATTAAGAAAACAAACACAACTATCTTCATGTGGCTGTTTTTCCAGTTGGGTCACAAAGCTGTCATTTATACATCAGCTAAATAACATGCACTTTTTGTGTGTGCATGTGTTATGTGTGCACATGTGTGTGACTGTGTGTGTGTTACCCAGGGGCTTTTTGGCTGCAGTGGTGGTAGCAGTGCGGGTAGATGCTGTCGTGCGCGTTGCCGTCGACATAGCAGTTCTATTGGCTGCTGTGGTTGCAGTGCCGTTTTTGGTGGCGGCGGCGGTGCTAGTCCCGGTTCGGGCTGGGGGGGCAGTGCTGACCTTTGGCACAGGAGCGCGCTTCTCTGTGGTCGTCTACAAAGAAGGAGAAAGCAAAGCAAAAAAAACAGAGAATATGAGACATGGGAAGCTAGAAGAGGGACTAAAGGCAGAATTAAGACATCTTGTCAGGACTGTGAGACAGACAAGATGGAGGAATGAAGGCAAACTTTAATTGAAAAAAAAGTGCATTGTGTATCATAAACAAAACAAATGCTGGCAGTACAAAAGTGGGTCATCATACGACTCCGGTTCTCTCGGGCTGCCGTTAGTTCAGGCAAACGTTCATTGAGTTCATTTAGAAATTTAGGCCACAGACTTTGCCCCCAGTGCTCGCGTGATGTAGACTGGGTTCAAGGTAGTGCGACTCCTCGATTGCAGATTTCATTCAGGGCCAAGCCCAATTCCTAGCATGATGCCATGCTCTACATAGAGCTGAGCCATTCCCCAATGGACTGGCCATGCTGAACTGACTCACCCAGTACAGTACCTCGGGGCGGGGGACTGATAAGCTAAATAAAGGCTGTACATTTATCATGCCTCACACTGGCTACAGCTAAAGAGGCCACCAGCAGAGGGCACAATAAGGCTGAGGGGTCTTTCCAAAGCAGGAGACCAAATGCATTAAGGGCTGACAGAAATCGATCAAGAAATCAATCAAACTTAACGCAATGTTATGTTTTAGATATTTGTCTTTGGGATAGAAGAGAGGTGAAGCCACAGTAATATGATATTGATTGAGCACCATCAATCTTGTTGAGCAAGGTTTTGAATTAGTTGATATCTTACCCTTACAATATGCTTCTACTGATGGTGGGTCTTGGTATTGTATGGTTCTGACTCCTTCTAGGGAACCTTCCTATGGAAAACAGCTTTTGTTTCCCTGTATCCCCTGCACCTGCTTAGATTAATTTCCTCTTTCATTCGTATGCAGCATGTACTTTTCCCATCTCTCAAGCTGTCCCCTCTGACCAAGATTCATTAGAAACTACTGTGAGGCAGTGCAGACCAAATGGTCAAATTCCCAACTCAAAGAATTTCTGTCCTAGACCAATGGAAAAATACCTTTTTGCTCACCCAAAGTCAGTAAGACTAGACATTTTAACAATGCCCCCCCCCCCCCATGTTTTGAACTGAAAAGCAGTTCGGCCTCATCCAAACCCTCCATACTTCACAAATGACTCAATTTGGGATGGCAGGGTGACCTAGTGTGTGAGACCCTGTAATAGCAAATTTAACATTTGAACTAAGGTCTATAAATCAACCAGAGGACCTGGATTCAAGTTGCTGCCTCATTGTCATCATGCCTCATTCAGAAGGTGACTTCCTTCTTCCTTGACACATGGGAACCTCCCTAATAAGGTACCTTGCTTGACTGCACTTAGCAGAGAAATTCATTTTTTGAGACTGCTATTCCATGCACGTTTGATCAAGCTGCTTTAGAAATGCTAGAAATGCTACCTAAATATGACGTTTGAGACAAGGTCCCTGTGTCCACAAGTTTCCACCATGCTGAGGTGTCCATTAAATCCTTCAGGTTGTTCTGGATCTAACCTGACCTCTGACCTACTGTACAGTACCCCCGTTGGAGAGGAGTTCAATTAATGTGTCATATTAAGGTGTAGTAGTGTCAGTGAATCCTTGAACTAGTGGCCTTGCCTGAATCCTTTACTTCCTGAATGGAAAGGCCCCTCCCTCTTTCTCCCTCCCTAGTCCTCCATATCACAGAACCTTTCATTTAGTAATCCTGTAGGTATAATCCCCAGTTAATGAACACTCAGCACCTTGAACACCAGAGCTTACTGAAAGCCAAGTTCAATAAGAAGAACATCTTACTCTAGAGATCCAGGATCTTATGTAATATTACTGCCACTGCAAGAAAGGCATTGTTCCTGTCGGGGTGTAAATGGCCAGAGTTGCTAGTGTAACACAAGCACTGACATTCATCATCAGTAAGTAAAGGTATATTGATGCAGTTTTTAGTTTGAATTGAAGTCAAGTAACTTCAACGGCCTTTGTTCACTACTGTATGCAAGGTACTCCAGTCAGAGGGAATCATGTCAATTGTGTTGAGTGGCACAGACAGGTCAGTGTATGGGGCGTTCAGGAGAGGCCAAGATCCACTTGCCTAAACTGACAGCTCAAGTTAAGAACGGAGGCGAGGAGACTTCCCTTGTCAGAGGAAAGTTCTCACTGAAGGATTATAGAAAGTCTCTGGATGAAAGTTGAGTGAGAGTAGAAGCAGAAAACCTGTACCAACTTCCAAAAGAGAAAAAAAAGAACAAGAAATAATTAATTGTGTTTTTCTGTATAGCAGCTCGTTCTGCATGGGTCTGTGACAGCTGTGCTGGTTGAGCAATGTAGTAAGACAGTGGCTCCCACGGAGGTCCAAAATGCATGACTCAGTAGCCAATGAATAGCCAGGAAGGAGGCTAGCGCTACATTTGAATGCTAAAATAAAGCTGATAATATAAAATTTGATTCTTTAAACGACTGACCCTTTCAAAGTACATCACAAATGGTCCATTTTGCTGCAACTCGACATCGCTGCTTAATCCAGAACCTTACTTCCGTGAACTTTTGTGAGGTAAAAAACTGGTCCATTGGAGTGAATGGAGATGTTGCAATTCTTCTATTATACGGCTCTGGTTGTCCCTTCCTGACCCGGTGGCCCTGCACTTACCTTGGGCTTGACGTCACGTGCAGTGGTGGTGGTAGATGAGGATGCAGCGCGGCTGGAGGAGGTGGTGGAGGGCCGCTTAGGACCAGCGGCCGCGGTGGGTGCGGCCTTGGCTGTGGGCGCTGGCCTGGCTGTGGGTGTCTTTTTGCTGAGGGCAGCTGAGGCGGAGGTGGTGGTGGTGGTGGTGAAGGAGGGCGTGGGGCGTTTAGTAGGGGCGGCAGCTGAACCGCTGCTGGCAGTCGCGGAACTTGGCCGCGTTTTGGCAGCGGCACTCGGTCTGGTTGCCCCCGCGGCAGGCTGCGCCGCGAGAATGACACACACAGGATGGATGGAGGGCAAAATAAGGAGGGAAAGCAACGTGGATAAAAAAGAAAAACAGGGAAAATGTATGATAACGGCAGCCGGGTAAAGCAGCGTAAGCAGCACTGTAATCGTAAAATCATACAATTAAAATGAAACGTAATGTGCAACGTTAATACTAATAATTAATGACCTTCAATGTTTCTTGAGTATTTTCTGTTTTGTACACATATGCATTAACAAAGCAGAAGCAGAAGCATTAGCAGCATGAGTGATTCATGTCTTTCTCTGTTATTAAACCTCTCCATAGCATGCTACATGTACTTGGAGTAAAAGTACAATACTACACTAGCAATATTGAATTATGTCGTTTGACCTGCCTTAGTCTACATAAAATAAAATATTGTCTGTACATACATACATATATGCAAGCATGGATAAAGGAGAACTCACCCTTTCACTTACCTTGGTTTTCAAGGTAAGCAATTAGCATACCTGTGATATTATCTCCTACACTTGTATACTACTTAGGGCGTTTTCACACCTACCTCGTTTGGTTTGGTTGAATCGCACTAGAGTTTGTTTTCCCCCCTTGGTGCCGTTCGTTTGAGCAGGTGTGAATGCAGCAATCAAACTCTGGGCACCAATAGCGGACCTCTTTGGAGAGGTGGTCTCGGTGCGGTTCCAAACTAACTCTGGTACGGTTCATTTGTGGTTTTAACGTGATCCGACCTCGATCCCACCCAAATGCAGGAAGCCTCGTGCATTTTTGGATTAAACAGCTCTCGTAGCCAGCTGTGCTGTGCGTAATTGGGCTGAGGATGCACATCTTATGGTTAAAAGATCTTCATTCTTCACATGATGTTTTGGTGACGGGTGGAAAACTGCTTGGATTTATATATATTTTTTTACATGAATGCAAATAATCAGCAGTTTGAACTGGACCAATTTACCTCGCTGGTCTGGCAAATGCCAACTCGTGGTCTCAGAGCAAATTCCTTCTTCTGTGATCAGATTGTCTGATTGCATTATTCATTCATTATTGATTATTTCATGCTTCTCCATGATAGTAGCCTACTGCAGAAGTTGCAAGGGTTTTGTTTTATTTTTACCAAATTACCGGAGCCAAATTACTGCCTGTTAATCAATTCCTGAGCTTTGAAAATCTCAAGGTCTTAAAGAGTGCCTGTTTCTTCTTCAAATGCCTACATGGACTAGCTCCCCCTCCGTTACAGGAATTCATCCAAAAAAATAGACTCACTGGACTCGGCACTAGATCAGACACCAGAGGTGATTGTAAGGTCCATCGCAGAATGACCACGTTTGGTCAAAATGTCCTATCAATAAAAGGCAGCCTAATATGGAATAGTCTCCCCGTCTCCATAAGGGACAGCCCCACCCTTGCCGCTTTTAAATGTGGACTTAAAAAATGGCTGAAAGCAAACCAGTCATGTGTCCACAGGTAGTATGTTTTTCTTCTCTTTTTGTGTGTATCATTATTACCGTATGTATTTTTATTTTTCAAAGTGTAATTGCTGCCATGTATTTTAGAGTGTTTTGTTGCTACTCATGCTTTACGTAGTTTTAGAGTGTACTGCTGCTACCTATGTTTTATGTATGTTTTTATTATGTTCTACGTTTTACGCTCTATGTTTTTTGTGTTTTATGTTTTATGGGACAACGGATGGAAATTAGCCTCGTGCTAAATCCGGCAATTTTTACACTTTTACTATGTTCCAGGTTTTATTATCTGTTCTGTGGTTTCTGTGTTCATTAATTTTGCACTGTCCCATCCAAATAAACGAATAAAATAAAATAAATAATGACGCATATCAGACTGACTTTTGCATTTAGGGTCGCTCCGTTTGATTGACAGATGATAGAAGCAAGCTTGGCACAGGGAAATGACAGTCGGGATCTTTTCTGATGACAGGTAATGTTGAATGACAGAAATCTGTTCAGAATTGAGATTGAGAATTGAAATTGGGAATTTCAGAGGAGTTTAATGATGGAGAGGTCTGGTCAAATGCGCATTCTGGTCCACTGCTGGCATGCGGTGTCTCCCTATCTTTCCCTCTATCTCTCTATCTCTCTCTCTCTCTCTCTCTCTCTCACTCACTCACTCACTCACTCACTCACTCACTCACTCACTCACTCACTCACTCACTCTCACACACACACACACACACACACACACACACACACACACACACACACACACACAGACACACACACACACACACACACACACACACTCACATACACACTCACTCGCTGTCACCATTACGCAATGCCAAATGCACACGCCAATCCGACTGTAAAAAAAATTAAAGAAAGAAAAAAGGCTACAACAACATACCCAATGCACGCACACATCCTTATAATTTCGGACGTCAAAAAAACTCTGGGAATTAATATTTTCTCCTGGCCACTCTGGGAGCCCTGGCAGCCCTATCTGCTCCGCTTGCTTTTTGGCTGGTGTGAAAGTGATCCAAACCAGCTGAAAAATGAAACAATGTATCAATTCTCCGTCTGGTCTGAAACAAGGAACCGGACTAGGCAGGTGTGAAAACGCCCTTAGTGTACAGCACATGTTTGTATTCAAAGTATCTTCTATGCATTCTACAGGTACAGCATAGCAGCGTTTCATACCTTGGTCTTCTTGTCTGGGCTTGGCAGGTCTTTGCTTGGTGTTGTGCTGCTCCCGTTAGCTGTGGGCTTGCTGGCAGGTTTTTTCACCTTCTCACCTGCCTCTGCTTTCACAGCCTTGTCCTTCTTCTCATCCTTTTTCTCTACAGTCTTTTTTTCATTCTGCTTTTCCTCTATTTTGTCCTGCTTCTCTTCCTTTTCGCTCTTTTCCACTGGCTTCTCCACCTTCTCCTCATTGTCTTCCTTGTTTGAACTGTCTGCCTCAGGGTTTTCCCTTTTGGTTTCTTCCTTCTCCGCCTTGTTCTTGGTTTCCTTGTCAGGCTGCTTCTCCGGCTCGTCAAACCTGGCGTCTAGCTTGACGGGTGTCGGCTGTTCCTCCGGAGTCATTTCCACTTTGTTGACGTTTTGCTCTTTGCCATCTCTCATCGCCATCTTCTCCATGTTCTCAGTTTTAACAACTTCTTCGTTTTTCTCTACTATGGTGGCCTTTTCATCTTTGTCCACCTTTTCTACTTTCTCTGATTTCTCATCCTTGTTCTCTACCTTTTCCACTGTTCCTACTTTGTCTGTCTTCTCTACTTTGTCTGTCTGCTCCAACTTCTCTCGTGATTTGTCTACCTTGTCCATTTGATCAATTTGTTCTACCTTCTGCATCCACTCTACTTTCACTGTCTCTTTCTCTATTTCCTTCTCCTTTTCTGTCTCTTTCTCTCTCTCTTTTTCTGTTTCTTTCTCTTTCTCCACCTTGGCTGGAGTCTCAACGCTTGTGTTTTCCACCTTCTCCTTCTTCTTCTCAGCTTTATCCAGAGGGTCAAACTGGTCCACAATCTTCACACTGTCTACCAGCTTCTCCTCCTTCTTCTCTGCCTTGTCCATATTGTCTGATTTCACTGGAGAGAGAAAAACACAGGAAGAAACCTTGATTACCTAATCTAGGTAGCAAGTTTAAAATTGGCTTCACATGATAATGACTAAAACATAAAACAAGAACTAAGAGATTAATAATGTTTGTGTGTTTGTGCAAAGAACAATCAATGGGATTACAAGAGGCTGACTGCCATATACTGTAGACATGATATTTGACAAAGTTTCCTGTAAATGTTGCACCTCCCTCCAATGTAACCGCAAGGAAACTGGATGGACATCAATATGGTTCAATGCAGAATTAATGTCTGAGGTTTAACTAAATCTAACTTAAATTCCAGTGGTCCTGGGTGAAGGGTCCAGTGGCCAAAGTCTGATAAAGATATCGATGGATTGACCCTGGCAAGGTAGAGGTGTCTAACGATGCCAGGGATTAGGCTGAACTCAAGGACATTGGCATGACGAAAAACATATAAAGCCAAATAAAGATTGGGTTTCATTATAGAATTTCTGAAAATATACTCTTATGCTAGATAGGAAAACTGAAAAAGGACTATGTACCACTTGAGATTCAATGCACAGATGGGCAATTTCATTTTAACTTTTCTTTCCTGTGCTACATGTGCTCCTGCATGTAGGTCAGAGATGATAGATGCGACATTGTCACTGTTAATGGGTGCTAAGATTAGTAACAACAACTAGGAAAAAGATGAAATATTGGTCTTGCTGGGTGTGATCATCTTAGTCATCTAATCACACACACAAGCGCATGCACGCACGCACGCACGCACGCACACACACACACACACACACACACACACACACACACACACACACAAAACAGACACGCACAAGAATGATAGTCAGACAAAGTAGAATGGACAGAAGGGTGTGATATTTTAGTGGTATTCAGGTATTTCTGCTTTCCACTCTATTTCCCCTCGTTCATGGTTTTGCACCCCCCCCCCCCCCCTCCCCCTCCTTCCTCCCTCTCTCTCTCTGACGCATCTCCACCCCTTCATTGACCATCGTTTTGTGTCCTCCTCTCTCCTGAATCCTTCTCACCTTGTAACTGTTGCTGCTTGCTGTCACAGTTTGTCATTCTGGGCAAGTGTCCATGTCAACAGGTCACCAGTTTGAAAAGGTTTTGTCAAAAGGTTTGACATTCACCAGCCTACAAGTATGTCATGCCGTCCCCTCTCTCCACCATCATTTCTGCCAACCTCCGCTGTCCAGTGCCTTTTGCAAAATAATCCCTTCCACCGCTATAGGTTACCACCCCACCTCAGGCTACTGTATTGTTAGACAAACTTTGGCAGGCTAGTGGGAATTCACTGGACTTGCACAATGCCTCAGGCTCAATGTACAGTGGATTTAACATAGCTCTGCCTCTAGTAGTACAGTAGATGCCAACTACTACACCTCCTGACATAACATAAGATCTAATAAGGCTGAGCAGACCTGGGGAAAATAGAGTGTGAACACTGGATTTTTCCAACGTTGCAAGTGAGTAGCTTATGTGCAAGGGATAAAACATGGAAGCAAAGCAATTAAACACATACAATCTGAAAAATAAACAAACAGAGGAAACTAGAAGAGATGCCAGGCATAATACATAGCACAAAAAAGAAAAGAAAAAGACAACTAAAAATAAAATAAAAAGTAAGTTATCCTTTATTTTCCCTGTGGGGAAATTCATCCTCTGCATTTGACCATCCTCTACTAGCAACCTAGGAGCAGTGGGCAATGGCAGTGCAGTGCCCGGGGACCAACACCAGTTCTTTAGCCAGTGCCTTGGTCAGGGCACAGGAGTATTACCCTAACATACATGTCTTTGATGGTGGGAGGAAACCGAAGCACCTGGAGGAAAGCCCCACGAACAGGGGAAGAACATGCAAACTCCACACAGAAAGAACATGGGACGGACCGGGGTTCGAACCCGGGACCTTCTTGCTGTGAGGCAACAGTGCTAACCACTGAGCCACCATAACATAATCTGGACGATGCACTAGTTGGCTTGCTAAATCAGAATATCGCGGACTATAAAACAAGCCGAAAGAGGATGGGATATTTTTTCTGTTGACTCACTGAATAAATACGTTTGCAGCATTTGACCTCAGGTAAGGATGAACATGAACTAATGAAGGGGTGCGCTGGACACAGTCAGAGTAGTGACTATCAGCCTCGGGGAAGAGTAGTGACTCTATCAGCCTCAGGGAAAGCAGTTTTATAAAAAAACAAGGGCAAACACTTGACCTATTTCTGTCAGCAGGAAGCAGGTCCTGCAAAGTGAAAGAGACTCACTTTTTTTGCATGTTTTTAGCGGGGGGGTTCCTATCTGGAGGAAACCCCAGGGGAGCATGGGCGGAACATGCAAACCCCACACAGAAACGCCCGTTTTTGACAAGTCCCCCTGGGCCGTAGGGACTAAGGACATGGGAATGGGGACACACCCTCAGCGCCCCAGGCGGGAATCGAACGCCGAACCTTCTTGCTGTGGGGCAACAGCGCTACCACTGTGCTGCCGTGCCTCCTCAAATAAAACTACAGCTTCTAACGAGTTGAAATTCAGCTAGGTACAGCTAGCTAGCTCAAAACAAAAATCAGTAAGTCTCAGCCATAATCCATGTGAGATAGGTTTTTCAATTTTCCTCAGATGCTGACATGAGAAGCCAAAGATAGCTGTGTAGACAGAGTAGCTCTTTTTCAATATGAGCAGAGGATTTCTGGTGACCGTGTGATAATTCGCTGCATCACTGTGATACATCTGAGTTCAAACAAAACTGTTTTTTTGTTCTCTATGGATTGATTGATTGATTTTTATTTATGGATATAGAGAAGACAATTTACAAAAGAAATTCCAAAGGATAACATGTTAAAGTGAGAGCACATTTCCAACATGGTCCCTGCTGTTGTAGGACAGAACGCACAACACATAACATGTAAAAAGTCAGTCATATCAATATACAATTTCTAATCAATATACCATTTCTTATCCGTAACCAGACACCTAAAATCATAAAAAAAAAAAAAAAAAAAAAAAAAAAACATGAAAATCAGCAACAATTTCAGAGAACCAAATCCAAGAACAAAAACAACAATATCACAAATTAAAAACACTGTTTTGCTGGCGGCAAAACCTGTCCTCTAGCTGGCCACTTTACTCCAAAGATGATCCCGGACCTGCCTTCTAAAAACACCTCTAGACTCTGACAGCTTGATACCTAGGGGAAGGCTGTTCCACAGCAAGGACCCAGTATAAAAAAAGGAGCTTCGAGCTGCTACACTATTCACTCGGGGTACCTTGCATGAGCGCACACTAGCCCTGGTGTTGTGACCATGCTGGGTATGGACCATTGTTATCTGTGAGCCCAGATACATGGGGGCAGTACCATTGATGATGTTATACATATGGTTTAGCTTTAGCTGTTCAATCCTAAACTCAACAGGCAACATACCCACCTTTTTGAATTTGTTTCCTCCTACATGTGTCCTAGGAGGAACATTCAGTGAATAACGAATTATATTATTTTGCATAACCTGCAACTTCTTTTGTAATTTCATGTTCAGACCACTGTACCAAGTAGGCTTGCACGGTATACCGGTATTAGTATGGTACCGCGGTTCCCTGCCGTTAAAAAGGATACTATACCACGTTAATTAAGTACCGATACTTAAAAAAATGTCATGGGTTGCGTCAGTGTGCGACCGTGGTGTTTGTTAGCGGAGGAGACACAGCGGCATTAAAGTTGAGAGCCTGTGTCCCAGTTCACTTGAAGGCAACACGGCGTTGCCTTGAACCAATGGTGACTGGTGAAAAGTGAAAAAAAAGCTCTCTCTGACTCTGTCTGCTTCATGTGTGGGCGTGCCGACTTTCCCCCCTTCCCTCTCTGCTCGCTCTATGGCGAGTCCTTCAGTCCTCACTGCAGCAGCCCGACACACAGGACAGACACAGCGAAAATGGCAGTGGCTTCTTCTGAGAGTCTTGCAAGCTGCCCAACGCTTGTAGAAAAAGCAGATGCACGAAGCGAAATATGGAAATATTTTGCTTACGTTGCCGACAGCGAAGGCAAGCCCGTGGACACATCGAAACCAGTGTATAAAAGGTGCTTCAACGCGACCCAAGCGAAAGGCTCAAACACATCGAACCTGGCTAAACATCTTGCAGACAGGCACCCCGACCTGTTCAAAGAGTTTAAAGACTGACAGGTTAGCGAACGTGAACGATAAACATACATGCCCTCAAATAAGTCCAACGAGTATTGTGTGACAAGCGAACTTGTTTCACTGAAAAAGTTCGCTTGTCACAAACTCACAATAGCCTACTCGTTTACAGTGAAACACGAGGCAATTAAGGCAATGTGCTCGAGCACAGATCTCTGCCAAGGAGCAAGTCATGACATGTAACGTTTAGGGGAGGGGACATCAGATGACTGCATACCATGTACAATATTTAATAACACTATGGCCCTCAATGCCAGTGTTATTAAAGCTTTTACATGGTAAGCAGTCATCTGATGTCACCTATCCTAATATTTACAATAATCCCAATTATTAATGATATATGAATTCATTGTAAAAAAACACCTAGCCTACATGTATGGGGGGGGGGGGGGATACACCACATAATAAGCCTACATTTCAATAGCCTACATTTATGTGTGAAAATAATAAAATAATATATATTACCGTAAATTCCGGACTATAAGCCGCGGCTTTTTTCCCGTTTTTTGGCCCCTGCGGCTTATATAACGGTGCGTCTTATCTATGGATTTTTTCAGAAAAAAAAAAAAAAATACAAATAAAATCTCTCTTTTTTAGCACTCTTTCTAACTATAAATCCACTTCTGTTTTAATTTCCTCTCTTGCCCTCTTTTCACCACACCGCGGACACTGTGTGCACTGTAAAAATAAACAACGGTGGTGTTGTGTTATGTTGTTTTGTTGAAATGTTACGGTAATACGGTAAATGGGAGCTTCCTCAAACAGCCATCTCTTTCCCGACAATCCCCTCTGTGCGTGACCACTTACATATGGTAATTACGGTAAGCAAACGGCCACTCGGCCATCAACTCCCTCCCCCGACTACCAGGAGAAAATCACAAACTTCGGCGAATTCACACAAAGGAAGATCAAGGAATATTCCATCGAACCGGAGCAGATCATAAATATGGATGAAGTGCCTTTGACGTTCGACCTGCCACTCACTCGGACTGTTAACAAGAAGCGCCCTGGAGGATTCTTTCACCAAAAAAAAGCTTTGCTCGTTCTCGACAGCATGAGAACGAGCAGTAGAAGCAACACTCTCACTTACCATGGGGAAGGTACGCAGAAATTCACACGACGCAGCTTTCAAGTTGAAAGCAGTCAATCTCGCATTAAAAGAGGGAAACAGAGCAGCCGCGCGTAACCTGGGCATCGATGAGTCAATGGTGAGGCGTTGGACGGTGCAGCAGGAGGAACTGTCTCAGCACGGAATATTATAGGAGTGTGAAAACATCCACAATCACCAACGGGTTCCAAAACGCTGGACTGCTGCGGGATGAAGAGGATGACGCCGCCACAGCTGGCGCTGAGGGCCGTCAGAGGCTTCAGAGGCTGTTCGATGCCGACAGTGACGAAGAGGAGTTCGTTGGTTTTGAGTGACAATGAAGGAGAGAGGAGAGTGGTTGACGAAGCCACCCTGAACCTGTTCGTTTCCGACACTGAAGATGAGGACTTTGGTGGTTTCAGTACGCAGGAAGAAGAGGAAGACGAGGATTAGTGACTTGACTTCTCTGGTTACAGGTTTGCTGCACATATAGCCTATTGTTGTGTGATTTTGTCTGGGGATTAGTGACCTGACTTTTGTTTTGTTTTGTTGAAATGTTAATAAATGGGAGCTTCCCCAAACAGCCATCTCTTTCCCGACATTCCTCTCTGTGCACGAACCCTTTCATATGGTAATTAAACATCAAAACACCCGCGGCTTATAGACCGGTGCGGCTTATAGAAGAAAAAAATAGTCAATTTTGGTCCCGCGGCTTATAGACCGGTGCGTCTTATAATCCGGAATTTACGGTACTAGATTAACCATACATCTGGCACTTCATGTTAATGAAGCTTAAACCCAGGATTATTAACCCACATAGGCTACACTACAGCAGTAGTTGATGTGCACTAAAGTAGACTGAACACAAATGACTCAATACACCTTGGCAGAGTTCTGCACTTTACTGAGCACTAGGGGTGTCACAATATATCGTCCCACGAAATTTCGCGATAGTAAAACGTCACGATATGTATCGTTGAGATGAAATCTCATATCGCAATTTTTTTTTTTTTTTTTTTTTTTAAATGTACAAAGAAACGTCTTTGTTTGTTGAAGTGCAATGTGTGGAAAGTAGTTCAGTTGAACAAGTCTCTGAAGAGACACATGAGAAGTTATACAGGAGAGAAACCATTCAATTGAGTTTCTGGCAAAACTGTTTACTTGACAGGAAAAACTGAAGATGCATAAAAAATAGACTAAGAAAAGTCTTGTTGTTTGAGTTTGAAGAAAAACTGAAGATGCATAATGAGAATTTATACTGCTGAGAAACCTTTTAGTTCAAAGTAAATCTAAGTGACGGTGTAACTCATTCTATTTCAAGATAAGCCTTATCTCCAATCTCATGTTTTTTCTAGTTGTTATTGTAATAACAATTTCCCACAACAGCATGTTTTGTATTTGTGCATTTCAAATAAAATACTACTTTTCCAGTCATATATTGTCATTATTCAAGTTTAAAAAAATATTGTTAAAATCGTATCGTATCGTATCGTTATCGTGAACCCAGTATCGTGATACGTATCGTATCGTGAACTGAGTGTATCGTGACACCCCTACTGAGCACATTTTCTCATTTTCTATTTAGATTTTTTTTTAATTGAGTAAATTAGATATAGAAATGACAATGATATCAAACTGAAAATGTTTTGTCCCCTCTATTTATTCCACTACTTTTACTGATGTCTTAGTTTTTTGCGGTGGTATAGTTTCAGTATCGGTATCGAGATACTTAGGCAGGTATCGGTATCGAACTCATAATTTTGGTATCGTGACATCCCTAGTACCAAGCAGAACACGCAAAATCAAAGTGGCACTGTATCAGTGCTGTTACAAGGAGTTTTTTAATAGTAATATCAAACTGCCTTGTTCTGCGATACAGAAACTTGAGTTTACTGGCACTTTTTGATAATATTTTCTCAGCAGTAGCCTCTCCTGAGAGAGACTGATCCAGAGTGATCCCAAGGTACGTAACACAAGCATGTGAGACGATTTCAGTACCTTCACATGTAACCTTTATCTTGCTCGACTTCTGCAGCCTACGCTTAGTGGCGAACAGAATTGACTCAGTTTTGCCTAAGTGCAGTGACAATTTGTTGTCAATGAGCCACTCCCTTACATTTTCTAACTCCCTACTAAAGGTCTCATTATGCTTTCCGCATCAGCGAGGAACGCGAGTGTCTGCGCGGAAAAGTGACGTCAAATCAGCAGACACGCCCCTCCGCAAGGCTCCGTGCGGGCGGTTTTCGACCGGCCGTGCGCACGCCGAATTTTGTAACTACGCGGACGCGGACGGGCGGACAAAGTGGAGTTTTCAAGACTCGCGCTCAATTCCGCCTGCAGAAACCCACACAGAGTATACAAGCTCCACACGTTTCCTCGTCGGATTCCGTGTCTCTCATTTCCGTGCGTCAAGCATAATCCAGGCTTTAGAGTGCTCTCAATATCATGGATATCTTTCCCAGACACTACTAGGGAAGAGTCATCAGCATACAAAATAAGTTTACATTTTACTGCCGCTGGCATATCATTAACATAAATGAGAAATAAAATAGGCCCTAAAATTGAACCCTGCGGCACACCACAGGTGACACTCATGGGTTCAGACAGGGTCCCCTCAACATCACAGAGCTGGGTTCTCCCTGTGAGGTACGATTTGAACCAGTTTAAAGGTGCAGACCCAAGTCCCATACTCTGAAGTTCGGATAAAAGTATAGAGTGATCTACTGTGTCGAACGCTTTCTGTAGGTCCAATAATACCATGCCAGTATAGTTACCATTTTCACTTTCTTGTCTGATGGAATCACAGAGGTGGATGAGGCAGGTATCGGTGGAATAGGCTGCTCTAAAGCCAGACTGGAAATCATACAGAAGGTGGTGCTGGATCATATACTCTTCCATTTGATCAAACACAGCTCTCTCCAATAACTTGGATATGGTTGGTAAAATCGATACGGGTCTGTAGTTTCCTACCTCAGACCTGCTATTCTTTTTAAAAAGAATGGAGAACACAGTTCATTAAATAACACACAATCAACAGGCTCCTTGGATTTTCCGATAGCCTCTGGTTTCTCTCCCAGGCGTCACCACCTACTAACCAGCACATGGGGCAGATATGGGGCCGTTGACAGGAACCAAGTGCCATGGGCCTTATCATCAGCCGAACACTCTGCACCTCTTGACCAATGCATGACCTCAACCCTGCTTGTTCACGAACAGAGGAAAGCTACTTGTGAGATTGAAAAAATTGAGTATAACGTTACACAGGAAAAAAACAAGAATTCAACTCAGCTTTCAACAGAGTCCATATAAGATAAGATAAGACAGATTATCTCAGTCCTCCGCTGCATTGTGAGGTAAGAGAAATGCTCTTTAGCGGCACTTAGTTAGCCATTCAGCGCATGTCGCCGCCCTCCCTCACATCAACACAATGAGGCTGCTCGCTCCATCGAGGTCTAACCCTGACACCTCAATTACAAGCGCTCTGAATCCCCCCTCACATCACAAGTCATTTTGGCCTCATGTGTTTCCTGTTGTCTTTGGCAGAGCGGCCAGATGAGCAACAGAGGAGCCATTACAGAGGATGAGCCGGGCTGTTTGAGGAGGGGGGAATGGAGCGACTGGTGGAAAACGATGGCGAGTGAAAGAGCAAGACAGACAGAAAGAGAGAGGGAGAGAGAGAGAGAAAGAAAGAAAGAGAGAGAGACTGCCTTTGCCCTGATTCTCCAGAGGCGGTGTGGGAAATATTGATAAGCAGATTTAAAGCTGAGTGGACAGACAGAGAGAGAGAGGGAGAGAGAGAGAGAGAGAGAGGGGAGGGGGCGGTTATAGTGATCAACCGCTTATAATGATCAAAAAGCTTGGTCCTGAATCATTCCTATAGACGGTTTTCACCAGAGCGCAACCCCACAGCACCTTTTTCTCAGCATTCGGCAAACTGCAGAAATATTCACTCGACATCGTTACTTTTGTTTTCGCCGCTCAGCTGTATAGACGGTTTTCACGGAATGGTCAGTCCTGCACTTGAATGTTTTTTTTTCTTTTATGTCCATAGCAAACACTGCAACAGGAAGTGAGCGGGGGTTCAATTTAGAATGTTTTTGTTGTCAAGTTAAAACCGTCTATACACATGCTGTTTAAATAATCTACTTATAGTGATCAATCCCCAGTGATCATTTGGGCCTTGTCACACCTGAGAACAATGGAAAAAATGTTTAAAACTACAGTAATTTTATTTTATTTTTTACTTACAAACTGCCAAAAATGAGCTACCGAGATACAGCAGTGATACTCGGTGTATGTCTGTCTGTAATATGGAGAGATCACGGCATCTCTGTCTGCCTGTCAGTCTGTGGAGAGATGGCGGCATCTCTGTCTACGTGAGACCACTGTGTTTGAAACAGCTGGAGACCTAACTTACTGTATGTATTTTAAAGTCAATAACATTCAGTATAGGCTAAATAACAGAGCAGTCAATTTCATTACTTTACGTGCTGTATTCATGGAATAAATATACAAATGTCAATTAGATGGTAATCTACATGAGAAATAATGAAAAATAAAATAAAAAATCACTTATAATGATCATCCGCTTATAGTGAGCAGACAGAAAGAGAGAGGGTGAGGGAACTGGGGTGTAAGGCCTGGAGCAGACAGAAAGAGAGAGGGTGAGGGAACTGGGGTGTAAGGCCTGGAACAGACAGAAAGAGAGAGGATGAGGGAACTGGGGTGTAAGGCCTGGAGCAGACAGAAAGAGAGAGGGTGAGGGAACTGGGGTGTAAGGCCTGGAGCAGACAGAAAGAGAGAGGGTGAGGGAACTGGGGTGTAAGGCCTGGAGCAGACAGAAAGAGAGAGGGTGAGGGAACTGGGATGTAAGGCCTGAAGCAGACAGAGAGAGGATGAGGGAACTGGGGTGTAAGGCCTGGAACAGACAGAAAGAGAGAAGGTGAGGGAACTGGGGTGTAAGGCCTGGAGCAGACAGAAAGAGAGAGGATGAGGGAACTGGGGTGTAAGGCCTGGAGCAGACAGAAAGAGAGAGGGTGAGGGAACTGGGGTGTAAGGCCTGGAACAGACAGAAAGAGAGAGGATGAGGGAACTGGGGTGTAAGGCCTGGAGCAGACAGAAAGAGAGAGGGTGAGGGAACTGGGGTGTAAGGCCTGGAACAGACAGAAAGAGAGAGGGTGAGGGAACTGGGGTGTAAGGCCTGGAGCAGACAGAAAGAGAGAAGGTGAGGGAACTGGGGTGTAAGGCCTGGAGCAGACAGAAAGAGAGAGGATGAGGGAACTGGGGTGTAAGGCCTGGAACAGACAGAAAGAGAGAAGGTGAGGGAACTGGGGTGTAAGGCCTGGAACAGACAGAAAGAGAGAGGATGAGGGAACTGGGGTGTAAGGCCTGGAACAGACAGAAAGAGAGAAGGTGAGGGAACTGGGGTGTAAGGCCTGGAACAGACAGAAAGAGAGAGGATGAGGGAACTGGGGTGTAAGGCCTGGAGCAGACAGAAAGAGAGAAGGTGAGGGAACTGGGGTGTAAGGCCTGGAACAGACAGAAAGAGAGAGGATGAGGGAACTGGGGTGTAAGGCCTGGAACAGACAGAAAGAGAGAAGGTGAGGGAACTGGGGTGTAAGGCCTGGAGCAGACAGAAAGAGAGAAGGTGAGGGAACTGGGGTGTAAGGCCTGGAGCAGACACAAAAGTGCATTGTTAACCGAGCCTCCTTACGTAACGTACAGCGGGACGTCAGACAGAACTGAGGAGAGCACAAATAGGTGGACTAAAATATAATAACTGCATCAAATGAAAAAGAAAAATCACTGACCTATATACAGCAAGACGACAGGGTGACAAGACAAAAGGGAGAGGGAACAGGAGAGGAGGAATGAACAAACAAGGCCCTTCATTTTCAACACTCCCAACAACGAGGGACTCCAGAGATCAACTTGATCCTCTCATTAGGACACCATGTGATATGTGCCAGCACTGCCCAAGAGCCTGGACAATATGGCTTTGTTTATGCAAACAGCAGGAGTGATGCTCATCCATCATGCTACACAATACTCCTCAATACTCCTTCCTGTCTGTGACTCGGTTCCTTTTCCCCGCCTCTCTCTTGCACTGGTCTTTTGTCTATCTCTGCTTTGTCATCTCTCTCACTCTCTTTCTCCTCTTTGTATTCCACAAGAGTCCATTTACACCTGCTATCAGAATGTGATCGCTATCTGGATATCATGACCAGAAGAAATGTCATCAACGTGGGCAGAAACGTCATCACTCCTGTAGGCGCCCTGGACACTAAACCAGTATTGACGTGACATTGTCTCCAATACATCAACTGTGGCAGTGCCACGATATGGTCACAGACGGATAAACAGTTCATCAATATAATCAATGTAATGTTATAGAAATTTAAACTACTACGTTACCTTGGCTTTCTGAAACACACAACAGTAATATTTGGGCTGTGTCAAAACAGCGTTAGCCTGATATCATCGTCTTCTTTCCCTCCCTACGTTAGCCTGAGAGCAGAATGAACTGTCAACTCATCATTACACTTCTTCAGTCTGACACTGTGTCCACTGTAACCGATTTCCGTGGAGGAAATCCCCGAGGGGGATTCCATTTTCCCTAACCAATCACTAGAGACAAACGTATCCGCCTGAATCTAATCCAGTGGGAAGAACGCAAAAGATATCTCCCCTTTGAATAAATGCCTTCAAAGCAGAGTGCTGTTCGGATTTCAAAGTAATTGTTACTTTTAATTGATTTAGAACAGCCATGATAGGAGCGGCTATCTTGTCTATTTATAGCAGTCGCCATTGATCACTTGGCAACAGGCTTGAGAACGGCGTTAGTCGGCTAATCGTCAGTCCCGTTTGGCACTCATTGGACCGAACGTTTTTTCAATATGAGAAAGATTAAACTTTTTTTTCCCTGTTGTTATTTTTTGTTCTTGCTCAAACTGAATGTATTATGGTCACTCACGATTAATTCAGTAGGTCACGGGTCGGCTTGGTTCCAGCCTTAAAACGTTTTTTTTCGATTCGGAACTTCCGGGGTGGGAAACGTCACGAAAAGTCACGTGACTGTTGAGCTCTATAGACACGTTTCCTGGGCACTTCCGGTTTGCTTCCGGAATCGGCCGCGAGATGTATTTCTCTTCCGGTGTTTGTGAATACAAAGAAGCGTAACATACTAGCGTAGTAGCCATAGCGACCGCCGAAAAAATGCAAACTTGGGATCATTCTGCGAGTCTCCTGTCTAACGAAAGAGTGTATATCCCACACCCGTTGACAGTGGACACATGGGAAGATAATATGTGTAAATGGCCGAACGTAACTACAGGCAGGATTATAGCGTATTTTGTGGAATCAATGGAGGTGGACGGCAACGCGATGAACAATCTCAAAAGCTCCGAAGCGTCAGCCAGACTAACGTTAGGTAAGGTTGCAGTCCTCTCCTCTGTCACAGTCAGTCAGACTAACGTTAGGCTACAGTCCTCTCCTCTGTCACAGTTAGTCAGACTAACGTTAGGTTACAGTCCTCTCCTCTGTCACAGTCAGTCAGACTAATGTTAGGTTACAGTGACAGTACTCTCCTCTCTCACAGTCAGACTCACGTTAGGTTACAGTCCTCTCCTCTCTCACAGTCAGCCAGACTAACGTTAGGTTACTGTCCTCTCCTCTGTCACAGTCAGTCAGACTAATGTTAGGTTACAGTCCTCTCCTCTGTCACAGTCAGCCAGACTAACGTTAGGTCTCTCTCCATTCAAAAACAATAGTTTGCCTTGATCACTGCAAAACATGACATGCCGTGTGTAGCCTCCACACAATAGGGCTACTACACGCAGTAAATAATGTTAAATACGCAGCACAATACCCGCCGTGGTAAACAGAAGAAGACTGGGATATTAGCTTTAAGGCGACTCACTTCTAGACTTGAATTAAATTGTATTCACTTACTATCTGCTCCGTGGATTACCATTTTACAATTTCGGAGCTGAAATTGTAACATAGAAACGTTGGTCCACAAACGTTGCTATTTTACAATTGTTTTGGAGATCGGGTTAGGATTATAACGTTAGTTTGCCCAGTCGCACCTCGTAATCCAGAAATGGCGTTAACTTTGTCTACTTGTAGATCATCAAGAAACTTTAAATTAATAACGTTAGATGTGTTTAACAGAGCTGTATATCGGGTCTAGCAGCTGATCAGCAGCTCAGACAGCCTCAAACACGAGGTGATTGACAGCTCTATAATTCGCAAAATATCAGTGGATGGAAACGCGCATTGTTTCGCATTTTATTTTGCCGACTTTCTGAAAATTCCATTAAAAGTTGCGATACATTTGGATGGAAACCCAGTCACACAATCTAGTTGCTGCAACTTGAGATGGTATTGGATATGCATCATGTGTGCTGATGCTCAAAACACTGTCGATCCAACCACTCGTTCAGGAGTTTCTGTGTATTGTGACAGCCACACACTGCACAATGTGTTCCAGAATAACCCATTGTTAATAACGTCTGCTAACGTTAGTGTAGCTGATGTTATCGATCGTTGTAAAAAAAGTTTGGATATTTCGGCTGCTGCCTTCTGATGTGCTCGCTGCTGTGGACGCAATGTGGACTGAAACGGAAGCCGGGGACACGAAAGGCTGCTATGGCGCCGCCCTAGGAATGGCCCAGGAAACCTGTCTATATAGTCCACTATAAAATACCCACAATGCACTGTCATTTCTAGTGAACAGCGAATGCACCCGGCATTTTCTCCTGTATATCACAATGCAATACGGTCATGTTTACCAAGAAGAGTGTGATCGTTCCCCATATAGTTCACTATATGATAAACACTACAGCTTCTGTCTTCCTTCCAGCTCCACAGCTCTCTTGGAAACCTTTGGTCTAGTGGATTCCAATTTCTGTTTCCACTCTCTCTCTCCCTTCCTGTCTTCCGGCTTGACAGCTCTCCTGGGAGGCTTTGGCACAGCAGATTCTCTCGCTCTGTTCGCAAGGCAATTACAACAACAAAGGTGATGCACGTAGCACTGAAGCACCGGAGCAATGGCACTGGGGAGAAACTCCCAGAGGTATTTACACTTCGACCGGCTAGAAGATCGACCCGTCTGCTGTAGGACTGGCCAGCAACCGGAAAGGATGTAAACATGGAGTCATTGTAATAGACCTCCCAGTGGAGAGTGGGCCATGCATTATTGACAGCACTTCTGATTGGAAGCATCCATCACGATGTGTGCCTGGGGGCTGGGTGGGGTTTTAGTGAGGCAGACATTATACTGTATGGGGATGGGCTGACACAGTGGAGGTCACGTATGAAGTAATGCTGTACATCTAATACACCTCCTAGATAGCAGTGTTGATAGTCAATCATAGATCATACAAGACTACACGAGGAGAAGAAGAGGACAAGATTTAATTTTGCAGGAGCAACAAAACTAAATTTGAACCAAGGCATGACTGCAGAAACCTGGGCCTGAAAAATTCATCAAAATGATGGTGTTACTCGGGAAGGGATGGGACGATTTGATACAACCACAATATGATTAATAAATAAAAGTGGGACTGTGCAGAATTATATTTATTTCTGAGCCACACATCTTTCTAGCAATGGCATTGGCTTGCTAGAATCTAAACAATTAAAAAATGTCATTACAAAGTGCAAATAATATAATTTGGATGGAGAG
Source organism: Poromitra crassiceps (assembly GCF_964638095.1). NCBI lineage: Eukaryota > Metazoa > Chordata > Actinopteri > Beryciformes > Melamphaidae > Poromitra > Poromitra crassiceps. The sequence goes on from NC_139624.1 coordinate 62,830,893, forward strand.
CCTGTGAACTTGTGATGGACAAGCAGTCTCTTCTGATTTGATGACTACAGCAGATAAAATCACCATTCATTTTCTGCCCCATGATAGGCATCCTCACATTTTTGCATTAAATCATTCCATCCCTAGTTGTTAATGTTCGTCCCCAGCAGGCGGGCTGCCATAATTCTTTTTTTTAAAGAAGGCTTTTTTAACAGCAGTTCTGATTTCAGAGAGCATGCAGTACTGGAGTATTGGCGAAGAAACGAGACATCTTCCCGAATCCCCCAGAAATGTCATTGAGTTGTGCCAAGGCATTCAAAAGGCTGAGTTCCTCTCTGACTGAATCACCAGTTTCAAGCAAAGGTGTAATTGCGGGGAACAGGCTGCTTTCAGTCAAATTTCACTGATTGCATTCAGACAGAGCAACATCTGCCTGGCCAGTGATAAATACATATGGGCAGGGAGAAGAGAGACGGTTGTGAGCTGTGTCTCCCTGCAGCATTGTGAGTACATGCTAGCTGCTGCTGAGGCAGCAGGATGCCTCACTCTTGTGTAACACATGGCTCATGACAGCAGAGGAGAACAATGGGCGCCTGGGTGCATTGAGCCAATTAATTTGAAGGATTAATTAGCATAATGACAACACTTACAGCTCATTGAGGCGGCTGGACTGGACTGGAGTCTGAAGAGAAAACAACCCCACATGGTTTTTGTCCTGTCTAATTAATATGGTAAAATATGCCAACCCTAGTCTCCCATTAAACTATCTCTTCAAGTGATCTCAATCTTACCATTGTGGATCAAATGAAAAAAGCATGTCTGAAATTTGTAAAGCAATAATTGGGATTAATTTATTTGCATGGCATGCATATGAGTTCACCTTTACCTTTGTTGTTACTGCTTTACTAGACAGTTTACAGTTGAGAGAGAAAGGTAACATTGGTGAAAGAGAAAGCGGGGTGACATATGACAAGGTCCCAGGCCAGCTGAGCCACTTTGACCTCAGATTTAGAAATTAAGGTGTTTTTCTCACCTCTGAAGCTACTTAAAGTCGAACTGAACCCGTTCGTCATGTGCATACAAGTCCGTTTCAGACTGAAAACATAGTTTGTCTAAGATGACAGGTTGAGAGGCGGGTCATAGTATCATGTCGATGATTTTATTTGACAATTCTGGGGACTGGATTGGGCTTTGGCCAATCCTGGTGTGTTCCGCCTCCAAATCGAGTGGGATTCAGTGTGTTGTGGCGCTCCCCTCGGGAAGAGCCTTTTGACGGGAGGTTAGTGGCTGAGTGGAGCTCAGCGAGCCGCAGGCAGCCAGCTGCCTTCGTGTTGCCGAGCGGAGAGTGCAGCACGTCGGCCTGGAATCTCCGAAGTGCGACCCCTGACAACCAAGCTCTCGGATGCGCACGCCAATATTGCTGCTGTAAATACGATATCCCTGGAATGCGCGTTTTAACGAGCCAGTTACATTTCTTTGCATTCTTAGAGATTATAGTTTTTGTTTTTTGTTCATGTTTCTAACAATTGGCCAAGTTAGTAGTTAGTTTATGGGATAGGAATTCTGCCAGATGACAGGCACTATGCGCCATTTTCTACTTCATTTGGAAGAGAAAATTATCCTGAAATGAAGATTTGATTGACAGCTGCATGTCGTGATATGATTGGTTGAAATGGGGTAGAAATTTCGTAAATTCCGGACTATAAGCCGCGGCTTTTTTCCCGTTTTTTGGCCTTTTTTGGCCCCTGCGGCTTAAATAACGGTGCGTCTTATCTATGGATTTTTTCAGCAAACGGCCACTCGGGAACCTCCAAAATCTATGGATGTTGGTATGAGGCAGAACGAGAGCAAGACAGACATTACGAGAGCGAGACCCTGATTGGATGATGTTGCAAAAAATGTGTCTCGCGACCTGATTGGAGCACTGTGCCACTACGCTCTCTCAGCCACTACGGTAAAACACCCTCCCTCCTCCCTCGCTCCGGGGGGAAAAAGGCAGCGATTGAGAATGAAAGACAGTCTGAATGAAATTGAATGTAACATTCCCAATTCTATGTATTACATTCTAAAAAACTAACAGCAACATTTTGGAAGGCTAAGCCACACAACTAGCTCGTTGTAATCTAACATCATGCTTCAAAAGATGGAGAACTGGCTGTGTTACGACGATGGCGGCGAGAAGAAGAAGGAAAGAAGGAAATCGAGTAGCAGCACGTAACCTTGGCATCAGGGTGTTGACACAGAGAGCAGACGGCCGAGGTGCCGTTCAGATCCGACTGAAGGCTCAAGTTTGCCAGTGGATCCTGACAGCGTGGAGGAGTGTCAAAACATCCACGATCAACAACGGGTTCCGAAAGGCTGGACTGCTGCGTGATGAAGAGGAGGACGCCGCCAGCTGAGGGCCTTCAGAGGCTGTTCGATTCCGACAGTGACGAAGAGGAGTTCGTTGGTTTTGAGAGCGACAACGAAGGAGAGAGGAGAGTGGCTGACGAAGCCACCCTGAGCCTGTTCGTTTCCGACACTGAAGATGAGGACTTTGGTGGTTTTAGTACGCAGGAAGAAGACGAAGATGAGGATTAATGACTTGACTTTTCTGGTTACAGCCGTGTACTGCACCTTAGCCTAAAAGATGAAGACGAGGATTAATGACTTTTCTGGTAGGCTGATTACCGTATATTTTAAGCAGCCGTGTTACTGCAACTTTAGGCTTACGCGCTTACTGTCGTGTTACAGGCACTTTATTTTGCACTTTAAAAAAAACACATTTAATTTAGCCATTGATATTGCCTCGTCAAGCGCTGTAAGCTTTGTTTTTTGTTATGGTACTACTGTAGGCTATAATGTAGATCAGTGGTTTTCAACCTTTTTCATGCCAAGGACCCCTAAATTTACACAGCACAGTACATGTTCTGTAGCTACTATTGCACTAAATGGTAACACTTGAATACGTTATGCAAATATGCAACTTGTTTTGTTGAAATGTTAATAAATGGGAGCTTCCCCAAACAGCCATCTCTTTTCCGACAATCCCCTCTGTGCACGAACCCTTACATATGGTAATTAAACATCAAAACACCCGCGGCTTATAGACCGGTGCGGCTTATAGAAGAAAAAAATAGTCACCTTTGAAGGTGCGGCTTATAGACCGGTGCGCCTTATAGTCCGGAATTTACGGTACTAGGTGACGTCAGCAAACTGTACATTACTGTTATCAATGAAATCTTGAAAAATCAACTTTTGATGTGAAAAAGCGTGAAAAACTAAAGAAATTTGATTGTTGTGATTTTCTTTGCATACATTATTAAATAGGTGCATTGCATACCCAGGTATTTGAACTAAAAGAAAAGAAAAGTCATTTTTGGGTTCAGCAAACCTGAAAGGGAATGGAAATGGTTCATCTTAAAGGGATAGTTTGGTTTGCTTGAAGTGGGGTCCTATCAGCTAGTTCGATACACTAACTTAATTAGGTACAGTGTTCAGGAGGCTGGGCGCATTGTGGAACGAGACCGCGCACTCAGAGCAGCAGCCCAACCAGCCTTTTCTCTGTAAGTACGGGGGTCAACAACTAAAATGTAATTTAGCCACCTAAAACAACGCCCACCTAGACAAATCGATATCTGTGTACATGCACGCTCTATTTTGACAATTTTCAGCGCTTTACTTTTCCGCAAAACAGCAGTTTCATTCTGCACTGCTTTTTCTCCCAACCGTACAACTACCGTATTCCTCCGCTAAAGCCAGCACAGAGCACAGAGCCGCGGTTTACAAAACAGGAAGGCTTAGAAGAGAGATAAAACACTGACTTACTTTAGAGACAACAAGTCACCTGGACTCTCTGGTCTGGGACGTTTTCCACAATTTATCCTGGGAATGGTGAAAAAGGTCTGCAGGGCACCCCGGCATTTAGGCAGCAGGCGCATCTCTCTTTCTGCCTGTTCACTCTCTGCAAAAGTTCCTCTTCTGTATTCTCTCTGGTTCATAATTGTATCCTCTTGTCACCAAGGTGAATGGCATATCATCCTCGCTATCAAAATCACTCATATTTTCGTTCGTGTATTCTATTTGTTGTGTCTTCACTAACAAACCGGGAGAAATAAAATACCCCCAAATAACTGCGGAGTAATCCAGTGCTGCGGCTTTATGCTTTTAGCGGGGGAATACGGTAGTTGTACGGTTGGGAGAAAAAGCAGTGCCGAATGAAACTGTTGTTTTGCGGAAAAGTAAAGCGCTGAAAATTGTCAAAATAGAGCGTGCATGTACACAGATATCGATTTGTTTAGGTGGGCGTTGTTTTAGGTGGCTAAATTACGTTTTAGTTGTTGACCCCCCGTACTTACAGAGAAAAGGCTGGTTTGGCTGCTGCTCTGAGTGCGCGGTCTCGTTCCACAATGCGCCCAGCCTCCTGAACACTGTACCTAATTAAGTTAGTGTATCGAACTAACTGATAGGACCCCACTTCAAACAAACCGAACTATCCCTTTAAGACCTCACCTAGTAAATACGCAGAAGTTAAGGGGAAATGATGATCAACTACGGTTTAAGAGTGTTTTATCCGTCGAGAAAAACTTGCGCCTCTAAACTACACGGCATCCATAACCTTTGCGGCCCACTTGCAGCACCTGACAACTCAAGTTGTTATATGTAGCAATTGAAACAGATGTAGTTTGAGCTTTGATGTTGGCTTGTGAGTGTTTTCCAAACTGTGAAGCTGGTTTCTTTTTCTGCTTGGCACTATGATGTTTTTTTTATAGCTGACATACATGGACATATGAAGCAAAATCTCCCAGTGAACTGAAGCTATGTCAAGCTCTACAGTCAAGTAAGCAGAGATGGGAAGTAAGGAAGTATAAAAACTTTGTTACTGTACTTAATTAGGATTTTCAGGTATCTGTACTTAAGTATTTATTTTCTGACAACTTTTTACTTTTACTCCCTACATTTTAACACAAATATCTGTACTTTCTGAATCTAATCCTTATATTTTCAAAACAGGCTAGTAACTTTAGTTTTAATGCACGACAGACAAAAACGATGTAATGTTGTTTGTCTGTCTCTCTCGTCTCGCTCCCAGCTTTCACACATTATGTGCACCTTTTTTGTGGAAAACCCATATCACACAAATTATTAATTAAATTATAGTCTTTATACATCTTAAACATGTTTTGAGGGGATATTTTAAATGTAATAGTCTTCGAATTACAGTATATTAATATGACGTGAGTTTCATTTAGCTTTGCACAGAAACAGCCGGGTGAAATACTTTTTCACTTTTACATTTCAGAGCATGTACTTTTTCACTTTTTTTTTTACTTACGTAAACAAGTTGAATCAGTACTTGTACTTTTACCAGTCTTTTTTTTACACAAGTAACTGTACTTCTACTTAAGTAAAGAATGTGTGTACTTTTCCCATCTCTGCAAGTAAGTGATGAGATGACATTTTGAACACAATCTATCATCATGATTGCAAACACTAGAGGAAAAAGGCCCAAGTTGAAAATAACCGGAATTGCTATGAAGTATCAGGTGTAAAAAATAATTACTCTGCACAAAGGAATGGGCAGGTGTGTGACTTCAAGAAGCAAGACACACGCACACAGAAAACAAACAGGCGGCTGCACACAGACAAACAAGTGAGCAGACAGAGCAGCAGACAGTGCTGCATTTCAGCATTCAGGCAAGCATTGGCCAAACGCAGTCTCACACACACACACACACACACACACACACACACACACACACACACACACACACACACACACACACACACACACACACACACACAAAACACACACACACACACACACACACACACACACACACACACGCCCGCAGACCAGAGCCGTTAACTACAGCGAACACAGGGCTGCTGCCAGAGAAAACATTTAATCTATTGTGCCCAGGAGAACATTATGACAATTATCTGCTTAATTCTGAGCGTGAAGGCAGCCAGAAAAATCACCCCGAAACCAGGAATTCTTACAAGACCAAAATAACTGGGCATGACAGTACTTTTGTAAACTGACTAGGGGCGTGCGATCGGCTTTTTCTCTTTCCAGATACATGCTGTCTGACTGAATCCCCCAGCCTCTTTTACTTTCACTTTATTTTGAACCATCTCCAAATTAGAGGGATGCATGGATAGATGAATCGCTGCATGGATGTGTGGATGGTTGGAATAGATTTGCAAGGGTTTCAAACCCCCAAACGTTGTAAAATTTTCTCAGCCCATAGTGTTTTTAATTTAAGTAAAACAAATACCGTAAGTTTTGGACTATAAGCCGCGGCTTTTTCCCCGTTTTTTGGCCCTGCGGCTTATATAACGGTGCGGCTTATCTATGGATTTTTTCGGGGGGAAAAAAAAAAAAAAAAAAAACGGAATTCTCTCTTCTTTAGCACTCTTTCTAACTATAAATCCACTTCTGTTTTAATTTCCTCTCTTGCCCTCTTTTCACCACACCGCGGACACTGTGTGCACTGTAAAAAAGAAACACAGGTGGTGTTGTGTTATGTTGTTTTGTTGAAATGTTAATAAATGGGAGCTTCCTCAAACAGCCATCTCTTTCCCGACAATCCCCTCTGTGCATGAACCCTTACATATGGTAATTAAACATTAAAACACAATTAAAAAAAAAAAAAAAAAAACATTAAAACACCTGCGGCTTATAGTCCGGTGCGGCTTATATATGTAACAAACAGGCAATTTTGCTGCTGCGGCTTATACTCCGGTGCGGCTTATAGTGCGGAAATTACGGTATATATATATAATGTACTTATTTTTTACACACACCAGTGATATAGTAGCTACACAAAGGTCTTTCCAATGACCTTGGCAAGAAAGCAGATAGATAGATAGATAGATAGATAGATAGATAGATAGATAGATAGATAGATAGATAGACAGACAGCAGACAGACATGAACAAAATGCATGCACAAGCACATAGCCTTTGGCTGGCTGACTCGGCCATGCTGCTGTTCACTCTGCCCCTTTAATCCTCCAGCTGCCAGACTGATGCTTTCTGGCACACGCTGCTTTGTGGCACAAGGTGAAAATAGGGCTGGCAAGCAGGGAGGGAATGAGACGGGACGAGAGACAAAGAGACAGACAGAGGGAGAGAGAGAGAGAGAGAGAGAGAGAGAGAGACAGAGACAGAGCGAGAGAGATGGTCATTATAAAATGCGAGTGTGGAGCACCGTGGTGCTGGGACGCACTTCCCAGTCAGTGACCCTGTTTGGCTGGCTGGCAGGCATTATTCAATGTGACGGTGGCCCGCTTTCAGCCATCTTGGCTCTGCCTGTCTCCACCAAGGAATCTAATGAGCATGGCATTCAGAGGAAGAGGAGGAGAGAAGCCAAGAGATGCGATGAGGATGGACAGACTGAAAATGGAGGAGGGACAATTTAATGGTTAGTCAGACAGGGGGAGCATCACAGAGAGAAAGACGAATGGAGCTTGGGGAAAAAGAAAGAGCCTATTTGTCTGTCAGTAATAATGAGTTGTGTTGTCATGTCACTACATCCATGTCAGCTGGAGAGGCAGCTGCTATACAACCTCATGCTGCAAGCGTATTATTCTGCAGCACATACACATTTCAATAGTTTGATTTGGATCTAAAAAAGGAACACTCTGCCGATTTTCAATGCTGATTTATTTTTCCACATAATCTCACACATTCACTTAGTTTGACAGTTATTGAGAGTTGATTTGTGTTAAGTTGTGTAAGACCAGTGTCATTTATTTGTGTGAGAAAATAATAAATCGGCATTGAAAATCGGCGGAGTGTCCCTTTAATGAAAACAATACAGTATCAGGTGTATTTGGGATATTGTCACTGTGCAGTGTGTTATATTGATGCTATTGCTTAAAGCAGTCCAGTTTTACAGTGCTGTGTGTTTAAATAACACAGGCACAACCGCACATAGACACAGACAGGCACACACACAGAGGCAAATACACCCCCCCCCCACACACACCCCCACACACAAACACAAAGACACACACACACACACACACACACACACACACACACACACACACACACACACACACACACATACATACATACACCTGGATGGGTAGACTGCTGTTGCATTCAAGACACACACACACACACCCACACAAACACAGACACTATGAAATGATGCAGTTTACACACCCCACACACGCAGTTCACAGCAGATCTGCAGCACACAATCTGTGCTGTTTTAAAGCAGGTGTAAAATAGAGCAACACAGCCAGACAGATACTACCACGGAATATCAAGTAGCCCACGGGGTGCTGCTCCTTTGCTGTCGACTTCTTTAAGGCTTTTCATCCTGTCTCGCTCGCTCTTTCTTTCTCTCTCTTTCTCTGTCTGCCTCTCTCTCGCTATCTGCCACGCCTCCTTTCAGCCTGTCTCTGCTTTGGGATTCCTCCGTCTGCCAGCCACGTAAATCGTGAACGATCGTAAAAGGAAAAACTTGTTCAAAATTGACTCGATGGAATAACAAAGTGAATGCCCCCCAATCTGCACACACAACCTGATTTGGAGAAAAGCAGGAACGTATGATCTCAAGGTTTCTATAGCCCAGACTGCAAAATCACTTAATCAAGACAACATTCTTATTAAATCTGAAAACAGGAATAGAGAGCCAAAGTGAAACATCACTTCCTGCTTTCTCCCTGTACCAGCATTGCGAAAAATATGAATGGCGGTGGACGGAGAATAAGGTTATTTTTTTGATCACGCTTGAATTGTGCCACGGGGTACGAACGCTAATTTTGTCAATTTAAAACATAACTTTGCATGTCAAGAAAGTCACAGTTTGTCGTCAAACTGAAACGTAGGTGTTAGTTTCGTATAAAAACTACATAGCTTGTGGAAGCTCGTGGCATGTCGCCGGTCTTCAGCTTTGCCGGTAGAGAAAGTGACGTCACTTAGGCGACAGTGTATGTAGTCTTTCTGATTTATAACTTCTAGTGCAACATTTTGGCGACAAACTGTGACTTTCTTGACATGCATTGACATTTAAATTGACAAAATTAGTGTTGGCACCCCGTGGCACAATTCAAACGGGATCAAAAAAGTAACCTTATTCTCCATTCACCGCCATTCATATTTTTCGCAGCGCTGGTACAGGGAGAAAGCAGGAAGTGACGTTTCACTTTGGCTCTCTATACAGGCTGATAGCTGCCTGTCTGCTCCGCTGACTGTAACCTACACACTCTTCCCATCTAAACATGTTTGGCAGTCAACTTTAGCAGCTGGCTAACAAGCAACATTAGTTAGCGGGAGACTGCGTACATGACCTCCACCTACCATCCACTGTGATGAAAGGGTTAGTGCTGGAGTTGAAGCCAAGGTTGGCGCTGACACAAATGGCAAGGTCACCATCCATTCCCCCTCCCACCGTCGATTTGATGGCAGCTCCAATGCCAAAGTCTACACCTGCACCCATGCTGAGATCATCGCCTTCAAACTCAGCGTCTTTCCCCAAGTCAGATCTGCCAGCAGCTTCCACTCGTTGGTTAGAGCCTGCTTCAGTGTCAGTGTCCACAGCCAGACCAAAGCTGGTGTCCATGCCACTGAACCCCTTGGGGCTGAGGGGTACAGCGAGCACGATGCCACCTGTCTCCTTGTTTGTCCCGAAGCAGTCCACCGGGCCCTCCAGTGGCGAGAGAGGGAAGCCGGCGTCGACGTAACTCAGTGGCGGGAAGGGCGTCAGGCTGAGGCGGGGTTCGGGCGGCTCTTGCCGCAAGTCGGCGACTGTGGTGCCTGCCGCAGACAGGGTGGGCGGCTCAGTGGACGTCTGGTCGTCCGCCACGGTCAGCGAGCGCTTCATGGCGGAGTGGGGTGAGCGACGCGGACCGCCCATGGGCGACGGCAGCTGCTCCGGCCCAGCCCCTCCTCCGCCGGGGTATTTGTCGGGCAGCTCCAGGCTGGCGGGTACGGACAGGTGGGAGCACTCGGACATGGCGCGCCGCATGGCCTTCCTCTGCTGCTCGGCGCGCCCCATGAAACATGGCTCCAGCTCTTCCTCCTCCTCCTCCTCCAGCTCTTCCTCCTCGCTCTCGTCCGCTGAAGAGCCCTCAGCCAGCTGCCGGGCCCCGAGAGCCGCCCCGGCCCCGGCCACCACCTCGTCCCCCCTCTCCAGGTAGTTGTCATTGACGACTCCTATGATGCAGTAGTTAGGGGCCGCCTGGGGCATTGCGACCTTCGGACTGGATTCGGCAAACCCGGAGTTGTTCCACGCTTCGGTCGGGGAGGCTCCATCTGTCGGAGACGCCCGCGTGAGGGAGGCTCCCATCGGGGGATGCGGTTGCATGGGACGGGTCGGCAGCTCCATGCGTCGGGCGGGGGAACCGGGAACGGGCGGCAAAGGGGTGCATCCCAGGCCGGAGGGCAATTTTCCTGGCGAGGCCGGGGAAGGGGACGGGGAGGAGGACAGGGTGCTGTCGGGGCTCTCCCCCGTGCTGCCCAGCGAGGTGCTGCCGGTCATGCCCCCCGCCCTGCCTGGCACCTTCGGCTCCACGGTGCCCCCGCGCGGCTGCTCGAAGAAGCATAGCTTGTCTTCGTCCGTGAGGCCGGCTGGCAGACCCCTCGGGGGGCCCATGTCCATGCCCGCCGCGTGCTGCCAATCCCAGCTCTGAGCCGGCATGGCGGGCGACAGCGAGGCCACTGCCACCTTACACAGCTCACTGTACTCCGAGAAGGGAGAGCCAGGCTGCTGGTCGGAGAGAGAAGACATGCTGTCTCCCCTTTCTGTCTGCTCTCTTTCTCTCCCTCTCCTTGTGTTACAGTGTGTCTTTGTCTCAGTCCCTGGTGTCTGGAGGTTATCTTCTTCACCTCTTCTCTTCTTCTTTCCTTTGTTGCCTTGCACTGTTGCTCCTTTTGCTTCAGCCACTCAGGTGTGCTCTGCCTTGTGTGTGTGTGTGTGTGTGTGTGTGTGTGTGTGTGTGTGGGTGTGGGGGGCGTACGCCTCTCCGCTCTGAACTGAGTGAACTGAATGTGCAGCTCCCTCTCCCTCTCTGACTGACTGTTGGTCTTGTCATGTGACTCCATTGTGGCTGCTCATTGGCTACTGCTGGTTCCCAGATCCCGCCCCCTGTGGTGGAGTGAGTAAGCCCCCTCCCCTCAAGTTTTCTCTTTCACTCTACGATTTTCTCCCCTCGACCCCTTTCTTTCTCTCATTCTGTCTCACAGGGAAAAGCAACCTCGTGCTTACGCACACACAAACAGACACACGCACACACACACACACACACACACACACACACACACACACACACACACACACACACACACACAGTCTTTCCCCGGGGAGATCTGAGTGAGTGCTGAGACAGATGCTACGGGGAGGAGCATTTCAACTCAGGACCTTTCCAAATCATACACACCACACTACACACCACACCACACCACACCACACCCACGCACGCACGCACGCACGCCGCACGCACACACACACACACACACACACACACACACACACACACACACACACACACACAGACACACATACACACACACACACACACACACACACACACACACACGCACACACACACACACACAGAGTCAGCCCTGTAAAAGCAAAGCAATTCATCTCTGACAACATTTATCTCAATTGGACATCCTACCACGGTTTCACTTCACTTCAAACATTCTGCCTAGTTCTCTCCACTTTAACAGCTTCTTCTCTTTCAGTCTCTATCTCTCTCTCTTAGACCTTGACATGTATGCCTGAATCCAGTGGCACCTGGACCTGATGCTGTGTTTGTCCTGGATCACATTACTGCTTGAGTTTGAGTCAGACTCTAAAAATATTGTTAAAAATGTTATGGTCAATTTTGCATCTGTCAGTTGTTGTTGTTCTTCTTCTTCTTCTTCTTCTTCTGTGGTGTTTTATGGCAGTTAACATCCTTTATGTTGCATTACGGCCTCCTTCTGGATTTATCCTGTTTCCCTACATTCTGTAAAAACGATCCTTCCTCGAGCAATTGATGCTCGTCGACTTCTCCTTGATGTCCTGCATCTCTAGTTAAAATTGGCTAAGTGGGTGTCAGTCACGATTGTGAGCAATTGTGATGTCATCAGCTTTCAAATTTTTTGAAAGCCTGAGGTCTTGTCTAGTATCTCTTTCTTGGTCCATCTCTGAAGGCGCAGAGAGAGAGAGAGAGAGAGAGAGAGAGAGAGAGAAGGATGCAGCGAGATGAAGCGGCGTGAAGTGACTGCATCAGAATTTGTGTCTGTTTTATAGACAGTTTTAACTTGACAACATATAGCTTAGTAAGCTATAGCTTACTTCCTGTTGCAGAGTGTTTTCTAACACAATAGCTGACAGGAAAACTGTCCCCTTAAGGTGCGTTCACACCGACCTATTAAAGTTTTTCGCTGGCGTCGAGTTTACATACAAAGTCAATGCAAACGAGCGATTGAGCGTATATTCGCCTGGGAGAAAAATCGCTGGGCGTCCGAGCGACACAGACAGAGCGATAGGGAGAAAATACGCTCGTCGCTCAAGATGAAATATCCCAACTCGAGTGAAATTACGCTGGCATCAGTCGCTCGCTGTTCAACGCTGATTGGCTGCCGTGTGAGAGCGAGTCAAGGATCACTCTGGCTTGGAACAAACCGCTGGTTTATTGTGTGGCAACAAACCACATTGACAGGCTGACAGCTGACATGAAGTGAAGTCTGTACTACCGGTATGCAGCTCGCATTAGGAGCACGCTAATAGGCTTAGCTTGTAAACAATGACGGTGGCTCGTAGTGGACAAACAGCATGACATTGCGTAACGTTATATCCCCCACATGTCCGTCATTTCGTGTGCCTGTTGATGAGCGATTTAAACAGAGCGACAGAGCGATTCCAAAGGGTTGACTTGAGCGACAGAGCGAAAAATAAATATCTCGGTGTGAACGCTCCTTTAGCAACACAATTCTGTGAAAAGCATCTATACTGGCGTGAGTGTGTCTCAACGAAAGCGCCTGTCTGAGCATGTATGAAGATAAGTGCATCTCACAGTGTTTCCAATCTCTGTGCTCAGTATGAGAGGAGTGGAGGAGTGGAGGAGATGAGAGAGAGTTATGGAAGACGTATGAGAAGCTAAGCCTCTGGTGAAGAGGCCTTGTCGTCTGTCAGGCTGCAGCTCGTCACACATGGCGAATCGCCCTCCATACCCCCCCCCCCCCCCTTCCCCACACACACACACACACACACAAAGCTCT